>NC_045979.1:21594244-21763914 GCF_010909765.2 Amblyraja radiata | reverse complement strand
CCACCACCCTCCTCCTCGATTTTAAGTCTGAAACATAGAAACATAGAAATTAGGTGCAGGAGTAGGCCATTCGGCCCTTCGAGCCTGCACCGCCATTCAATATGATCATGGCTGATCATCCAACTCAGTATCCCGTACCTGCCTTCTCTCCATACCCTCTGATCCCCTTAGCCACAAGGGCCACATCTAACTCCCTCTTAAATATAGCCAATGAACTGGCCTCGACTACCCTCTGTGGCAGGGAGTTCCAGAGATTCACCACTCTCTGTGTGAAAAAAGTTCTTCTCATCTCGGTTTTAAAGGATTTCCCCCTTATCCTTAAGCTGTGACCCCTTGTCCTGGACTTCCCCAACATCGGGAGCAATCTTCCTGCATCTAGCCTGTCCAACCCCTTAAGAATTTTGTAAGTTTCTATAAGATCCCCTCTCAATCTCCTAAATTCTAGAGAGTATAAACTCTAGAAGGAGGAAGGGTCCCGGCCCAAAATATCACCTATTCCTTTTCTCCAGAGATGCTGCCTGACCCACTAAGGTCCTCCAACACTGTGTCTATCTATGGGTGGTGGAATGAGCTACTGGAGGAAGTGGCAGAGCTGAGGACAATCACAACATTTCAAAGACATTTGGACAGATACATGGATAGGGAAGGTTTGGAGAGATTTGGACCAAACATGGGCAGGTGGGACTGGTTCAATTGGGAGGATGATCAGCATGGGTGAGAGGGGATGAAGGGCCTGTTCCGTGCTACAACATACACTGTCCACCTGCCCGTGTTCACGGCTGCACTTTGGAGGGGTGGGGATGAGTGAAGAGCCCCTCTCTGGAGGAGGGTTGTGGGCACAGAGCTGTGGGCAACGGGGCTGTGGGGTACCCCGGGTGAATGGAGGACAGTCAGCCCCATCCAACAAACACTCACCCACGAGGAGCAGGCTTGGGCAGGCATGCATGCAAACAGGAAACTGGTGGGAGTGTCCAACAGGTGAGTCAGTGGGAGAGCAGGAAACATGGAGCAATGCTCGTACACAACTCACACCCTCATTGCACACCAGAGCCGAGACAAATACCACCGTTCCATGACTGGAGGAGCAGGTTCAACCAGTGTTGACACCGCAGCACTGAGCTGCAATGCAGGGAGTGACAGGACAGCGTAGAGGGAGTTTCACTCTGTGTCTAACACTTAAAAAAAAAATGATATACAAATACAAACATACGGAGTATTAACACCATCAAAGGCTGCCTATATTGAGTTCACAAACAAACAGTCATCAAATTACTATATCGCCAACTTTATCAACAATACATTCAACCTCACCGCGAATGGCCATCTTGGCTAGGCACAGGAGCAGATCGACAGGGACCCCCCCCCCCCCTCCCCCCCTCCCCCCCTCCCCCCCTCCCCCCTCCCTCCCTCCTTCCCTCCCTCCTGACCCTCCTCCCTGGGAATGTGAGATTGGATGGTGTGGAGGGAGCTTCACTCTGTGTCTGACCCGTGCCCGGTGTGTTTAGTTTAGAGATAGTGTGGCTGACCAATGATCACCCATACACTAGTTTTATCCAACACACTGGGGACTACTTACAGAAGCCAATTAACCTATAAACTTGTACGTCTTTGGAATGTGGGAGCACCCGGGGAAATCCCACTCGGCCACAGGGAGAATGTGCAAACTCTGTACAGACAGCACCCGTAGTCAGGATCGAACCCGGGTCTCTGGCACTGCAAGGCAGCAACTCTACCATTGTGCCACTTTGTGTGATGGTATAAAGGGAGCTACATTCTATGACTAGCCTGTGCTCTGAGAGTTTGTGATGGGATAGTGTAGAGTTGACCAGCACATATACAGGCCCTTCAGCCCACCACAGTCATGTTGAAATGTTTGGCCTTCTACACCAATATCATTTGCTTACATATCTTTCCATGCCTGTCCTATTTAACTATCTGACTAAACGCCTCTTAAACGTAACGTCAGTATCCAATTCCACCCCCTGTCTGCAACGTTCCAGGTATCAACCAGTCTGTGTAAAATACATACCCCTCAGATCCCCTCTAAACCCATATCTCCAACCTTAAATTTGTCCCCTTTCTATTTGTCTTTCTAATGTATTAATGGACCCCACCTCTACCACTTCCTCTCGCAGTATCTCCAGCACAACCACTCCCTTCCTTGACCAAGACGGCCATTCTAAGCCAACTGCCTGCCCTTCTTACGTCCGTGTCCATGTGTCCCTGGAGAGGGAGAACGCAGAGCTTTGGAGGCTTTCGGAAACTGTGTGTGCCAATGGGCTTTGATCGCGTGCTGGATACAACTGACAAGGCTGTCATTTGCTGTTTGCAAACTGGACATATAGTTGTTTTGACTAATGTAACACTCTGTTAATTGTGACTCTGGAATAAAAACTCCTTGTTAAGGACAAAACAAATAAACACCTCCTTCCTATAATGTGGTGACAAGAACTGCACATAGTATTCCTTGTGCAGCGTGAACAGTGTTTTGTGAAGTTGCAACATAGCCTCCCAACTTTTATATTCTAGGCCATGACCTATGAAGACAAACATGCCCCACACCACAACACCCACCCATGCTGCCACTTTCAGGGAACTATGGACGTAAACCCTAGGTTTCTTTGTTCACCCATATTCCAGTGCCCTGTGTATGCCCTCCCAATGTATACAATGGAGCCAATGTACAGTGGCTTGCAAAAGTATTCATACCCCTTGAACATTTCCACATTTTGTCACGTTACAACCACAAACGTAAATGTATTTTATTGGGATTTTATGTGATAGACCAACACAAAGTGGCGCATAATTGTAAAGTGGAAGGAAAATGATACATGGTTTTCAAATTATTTTACAAATAAAAAACTGAAAAGTGTGGCGTGCAAAAGTATTCAGCCCCCCTGAGTCAATACTTTGTAGAACCACCTTTCGCTGCAATTACAGCTGCAAGTCTTTTGGGGGTATGTCTCTACCAGCTTTGCACATCTAGAGACTGAAATTTTTGCCCATTCTTCTTTGCAAAATAGCTCAAACTCAGTCAGATTGGATGGAGAGCGTCTGTGAACAGCAATTTTCAAGTCTTGCCAGAGATTCTCAATTGGATTTAGGTCTGGACTTTGACTGGGCCATTCTAACACATGAATATGCTTTGATCTAAACCATTCCATTGTAGCTCTGGCTGTATGTGTAGGGTCGTTGTCCTGCTGGAAGGTGAACCTCCGCCCCAGTCTCAAGTCTTTTGCAGACTCTAACAGGTTTTCTTCCAAGATTGCCCTGTATTTGGCTCCATCCATCTTCCCATCAACTCTGACCAGCTTCCCTGTCCCTGCTGAAGAAAAGCATCCCCACAGCATGATGCTGCCACCACCATGTTTCACAGTGGGGATGGTGTGTTCAGGGTGATGTGCAGTGTTAGTTTTCCGCCACACATAGCGTTTTGCATTTAGGCCAAAAACTTCAATTTTGGTCTCATCTGACCAGAGCACCTTCCTCCACATGTTTGCTGTGTCCCCCACATGGCTTGTGGCAAACGGCAAATGGGACTTCTTATGGCTTTTTTTCAACAATGGCTTTCTTCTTGCCACTCTTCCACCAAGGCCCGATTTGTGGAGTGCACGACTAATAGTTGTCCTGTGGACAGATTCTCCCACCTGAGCTGTGGATCTCTGCAGCTCCTCCGGAGTTACCATGGGCCTCTTGGCTGCTTCTCTGATCAATGCTCTCCTTGCCCGGCCTGTCAGTTTAGGTGGACGGCCATGTCTGGGTAGATTTGCAGTTGTGCCATACTCTTTCCATTTTCGGATGATGGATTGAACAGTGCTCCGTGAGATGTTCAAAGCTTGGGATCTTTTTTTTATAACCTAACCCTGCTTTAAACTTCTCCACAACTTTATCCCTGACCTGTCTGGTGTGTTCCTTGGGCTTCATGATGCTGTTTGTTCACTAATGTTCTCTAACAAACATCTGAGGCCTTCACAGAACGGCTGTATTTATACTGAGATTAGATCACACACAAGTGGACTCTATTTACTAATTAGGTGACTTCTGAAGGCAATTGGTTGCACTGGATTTTATTTAGGGGTATCAGAGTAAAGGGGGCTGAATACTTTTGCACGCCACACTTTTCAGGTTTTTATTTGTAAAAAAAATTGAAAACTATGTATCATTTTCCTTCCACTTCACAATTATGCGCCACTTTGTGTTGGTCTATCACATAAAATCCCGATAAAATACATTTACGTTTGTGGTTGTAACGTGACAAAATGTGGAAAAGTTCAAGGGGTATGAATACTTTTGCAAGCCACTGTATGACTTCCCAAAGTGCATCAACCTCACACAGGTTTAGATGAAATTCCATCTGCTAAAGGTCCACCAAACTTTCCAGATCTACATCCTGCTGTGGTCTTAGACAACATCCCTCATTGCCCAGATTTCCAGTCATCCGCAAATTTGCTAATTACACCTGACATACACGCCCAAGTTGCTAATGTACATTACAACGGCAAAGGTCATAGAGTCACAGAGTGATGCAGTATGGAAACAGGCCCTTCGGCCCGACTTGCCCACACCGGCCAACATGACCCTGCTGCACTAGTCCCACCTGCCTGCGCTTGGTCCATATCCCCCCAAACCTGTCCTATCCATGTACCTGTCTAACTGCTTCTTAAACGTTGGATTAGTCCCAGCCTCAACTACCTCCTCTGGTCCTGCACTGATTCCTATGGTACATCACTGTTCACAGACTTCCAGTCAGAAGACCATTCTTCAACACTATCCTCTGCCTCCTATCACCAAACTTACCATGGATGCTATTAACCAGCTCATCTTGGATCCCATGTGCCTTAAACCTCTGGGGCAGTACAATGTGTCTGTCTCTAACCCGGCATGCTAGCGTAGCGATAGAGCTACTGTTGCAGACATCCTGACTACTGGTGCTGTCTGTACGGAGTTTGTACTTTCTCCCTGTGACTTGCATGGGATTTCTCCGAGATCTTCGGTTTCCTCCCACACTCCAAAGACGTACAGGTTTGTAGGTTAATTGGCTTGGTGTACATGTAAAATTGCCCCCAGTGTGTGTGGGGTGGTGTTAATATGCGGGGATTGCTGGTCGGTGCAGACTCGGAGGGCCTAATGGCCTGTTTTCGTGCTGTATCTCGAAACTAAAAATTAAACCCGTGACTATGGGATGAGATTGTGTAGAGGGAGCATCACCCTATGTCTGACCTGTGCCCTGGGAGTGTGTGATGGGATAGTGTAGAGGGAGCATCATTCTGTGTCTGACCCTCCAAACCTGTCGGTACACAAAAAAGCTGGAGAAACTCAGCGGGTGCAGCAGCATCTATGGAGCGAAGCGCTCCATAGATGCTGCTGCACCCGCTGAATTTCTCCAGCTTTTTTGTGTACCTTCGGTTTTCCAGCATCTGCAGTTCCTTCTTAAACCCTCCAAACCTGTCATTTTGTTTCCTTAACAGGGAAACTTTATTTCGTAATCACAGCTACAAAGTACTGGAAGGATCAATACTGCCAATTAGTAGTTGGAAAACATCGATCAATCAATTATCAAATTACAACATCCTCATTCTTATTCACTACACGCTTGGCTTTCCGCAGCAAGTAGTGTTCAGTGAAGGCATCTAGAGTTCCCATGGCCACCGTGTTCTCCATCTTCAGTGACTCGCAGGCACTGAGATAGGCCTGGAAGAGGGGCAGGCAGACTCAGACAGGACCCTTGACAGCACGCTGCCCGGACCCGTGAATGTCCATCCTCGCCAGGCCCAGGAGCAAACAACGGGGGAAATCCTCCCCCAGCAACCACCCTTCCCCCCACCCCGTACTAGGTGACGGGATATCACGAGCATCGGGGCTGAAATGCCGCATGGCTCAAAGGTTTCGTTTGGAGATACAACACGGAACCAGGCCCTTCGGCCCTCCGAGTCCGCACTGACCAGCGACCCCCGCACATTAACAGTACCCTACACTTACACTATGTACATGTTTTTAGATTTACATCAAGCCAATTAACCTACAAACCTGTACGTCTGTGGTGTGTGGGAGAAAACCGAAGATCTCGGGGGAAATCCACGCAGGTCACATGGAGAGAATACAGCCTCCATACAGACAAGCACCCGTAATCAGGATCGAACCCGGATCTCTGGCACTGTAAGGCAGTAGCTCTACTGCTGCGCCAGTGTCACCAGGTTATCAATACTTTATGAATCAAAATCTTACTGCTGTTGCTGCTGTAAATCAGTTTACATAATCACTGTATGAAAGCCCTGGAAATATCAATAGTGTCAATAAGCAGTTTGCAAACAAACGTACAAAATTCTTAAGGGGTTGGACAGGCTAGATGCAGGAAGATTGTTCCCGATGTTGGGGAAGTCCAGAACAAGGGGGTCACAGTTTAAGGATAAGGGGGGAATCTTTTAGGACCGAGATGAGAAAAACATTTTTCACACAGAGAGTGGTGAATCTCTGGAATTCTCTGCCACAGGTGGTAGTTGAGGCCAATTCATTGGCTATATTTAAGATGGAGTTAGATGTGGCCCTTGTGGCTAAAGGTATCAGGGGGTATGGAGAGAAGACAGGTACAGGATACTGAGTTGGATGATCAGCCATGATCATATTGAATGGCGGTGCATGCTCGAAGGGCCGAATGGCCTACTCCTGCACCCATTTTCTATGTTTCTATGTAACAAGCAATCATCAAAGTACAGCGTTGCCGTCCCTATCCTCAACGCACTCAACCCCAGCGGCAAATAGCGTTCACGGAAGAGACCCCGTGGATATTGCGTGTTCTCTTTGCAGGGACTTGCGGGCACGGAAGCTCGTCCGGAAGAGGGGCAGATATTCAACTCGGGCAGAACCCCTGACGCCCACTGACTGGACCCTTGAATGACCATCTTGGCCAGGCCCACGAGTGAACAGACAGGGACATCTCCTCTCTCTTCTTCCCCTCCTCCTCCTCATGCCACCCAACTAACCGACCCCCCCCCCCTCCCCTCCACCCTCCCCTCCCCTCCGTAGTAGGTGATGAGAGTGTGGGACTAACATGCGGCCAAAACTTGAGGAGCAGCCCCTTCAGACTAACTCGTACTCTGGGAGTGTGTGATGGAACAGTGTCGAGGGAGCTTCACTCTGTGTCTGACCTGTGCCCTGGGAGTGCGTGATAGAACAGTGCAGTGTGTTTCTGCTGCCTCGGCTGTTTTACCCTGCCAATGTGTTTTCCCACACACACAGCAGAGATGTTTACGGTCTGTGTTGAGATCTGTGATTGGATTATCTCAACTGTCTGTGTGTTCTTAAAATGGATTTGAGGTGAGTTTGTGGGACTGGTAATTGGGGAATGACTTCATGGTGGGTTCATTTGCAGCCCACCTCATCCTGACTAACACAAAGGAACAAAGACCTGAAGGAAACCTGTGTGTCACTAAATCGCTGACACACCCCATTCCACATCCACCGCAGGCAAAGTGATGTCAGCTCTCAGTGTGGGAGCCTCTCTCTCTCTACTCCTCTCTCTGTCTGCTCTCTCTCTCTCTCTCTCTCTTTGTTCCTGTCTGTCTGTCTGTCTGCACCTCCCTCTCGCTCTCTCTTTCTCTCTCATTCCCCCTCCCTCTCTTTCTCTCTCTCACCCTCCGTCTCTGCCTCTGCCTGTCTCTCTGCCTCTCTCTCTCTCTCTCTCTCTCTCTCTCTCTCTCTGTCTGTATGCATCTTTCTATCCCCCTCACCCTGTTGTTGTTTCACTCTTCTGTGCCCTCTCTCCCACCTCCCGTCCTAAACCTATAGATTTATTGAGCTGCAGAAACAGGATCTTTAGCCCATTATGACTGCACCAACCTTCAACAACGCATGCCCACTAATGTTACTATCTCTGATACCATTTATTCACCCTCATTCCCATCAACACCCCAAGGCCTGCCCTACACCCACACATTGGGGTCTTTACAGCGATCAAGTAACCCATAATCGTGATGTGCTTGGGACATGGGAGGAAGCTGGAGCACCCCAGAGATGCCCACACGGTCACAGGGAGAACAGGCAAACTCCACACAGCCAACACCCGAGGCAGGGATCAACTCCTGGTCTCTGGCACTGCGAGACATCAGCACTACCCATTACACCACTGAGTCAGCCGTCCTCTCAGCTGTTTACTCCACGCTGAAGCTCTAACATGAGCAGGAGAGCTGTCCGAAACCCACAAACTCCCCGGCCAAAGCTTTTCCCTGCGAGTGCGTGATGGGGCAACTTCACCCTGTGTCTGGCCTGTGCCCTGGGAGTGTGAGACAGCAGAGTGTAGAGGCCCCTCATACCTGCTGCCTATTCACTGCCTGAACTTGTCCTCAGCTTCCTATTCCCAGACCCTACCCCAGTCACAATACCTCCACCCGGGGGGACACACACACATACACACATCCTCTCAGCATCTTCCCGATCGAGGCCCCCTCATGATCCCGGGATTTGACGAGATGCCCCTCGTTCTCATCTCAAGTGAGCCCCGGCCCACCCCGGCTTGACCAGGGGTCGACCCGGTCAGCGTTCCCTGCTGCTCCCATTGCGTGGACCCCCACCCTGCGAGAAGGAGAGCAGCAGTGTACACCGTACCCCAGGTGTGGTCTCACCAACACCATGTCCCCTTGTACGGACACTGACAGAGGCTGGTGAAGAAACACATCTGCGCCTTCCTCCCTCGGAACATGGACCCGTTGCAATTCGCATACCGTCCGAACAGATCCACGGACGATGCGGTCTCCCAGGTCTTGCACACAGCTCTCTCCCATCTGGACAGCCAGAAGGGGGGCTACGTGAGGATGCTGTTCATAGACTACGTTCAGCCTTCAACACGATAGTCCCCACCAGAGTGGCCGGGAAGCTAATGGAATTGGGGCTCAACACCTCCCTGTGTGCTTGGGTCCTGGACTTTCTCACCGCCAGGCCCCATGTAGTCAAGATGGGAGGGAATACATCGAAGTCCCTCACCCTGAGCACAGGATCGCCCCAGGGTTGCGTCCTCAGCCCCCTATTGTACTCCCTGTACACACATGACTGTGTGGCTAGGTTCAGCTCCAACTCAATAATTAAGTTTGCTGATGACACTGTGGTGGTGGGCCTGATCTCAGACAACGATGAGAAGGCCTACCGGGAGGAGGTGGCTGGTCTAGCACTCTGGTGCCAGGATAACAGCCTCCTCTTGAACATCAAAAAAACGAAGGAGCTGATCATGGACTTTAGGAGGGCACATCATCCGAGGACGTACACTCCATTGAGGATAAATGGGGATCCTGTGGATAGGGTGAACTGTTTTAAATATCTGGGAGTCCACATCTCCGAGGAAATTACATGGGCATCACACGCACTCGTGAGTAAGGCAAGGCAGCGCCTTTACCACCTCAGGCAATTGAGGAAATTCAGAGTGTCTCCGAGGATCCTCCAGTGCTTCTACGCAGCAGCGGTGGAAAGCATCTTGTCCGGGAACATTACCATCTGGTTTGGGAATTGCTCTGCCAAGGACAAGAAGGCTCTGCAGAGAGTAGTGCGTTCGGCCGAACGCACTATGGGAACTTCACTTGCCCTCCTGCAGGAACTATACATCCGGAGGTGCAACTCCAGACCCAACAATGTCATGAGAGACTCCTTCCACCTCTGCAACGGACTGTTCCAGCTGCTACGGTCAGGCAAACGCCTCCGTTGCCATGCGGTGAGAACGGAGAGGTTGAGAAGGAGTTTCTTCCCAGAGGCCATTCGGACTGTAAACGCCTATCTCACCAGGGACTAACTCTACTGAACGTTTTTCCTTCCATTATTTATTATGTAAAAGAATATGTGTGTTATGATTGAGTTTATAGTTTGTTTGGTTGTTTGGTTGTTTGTCTTTTGCACAAAAGTCCGCGAGCATTGCCACTTTCATTTCACTGCACATCTCGTATGTGTATGTGACAAATAAACTTGACTTGACTTGACTTACTATTGCCCACCTTCCTCTGTAATAAAGACCAGCGCACCCTCCTGCCCTGGGAGTGACTTGGTATCCCCGTGCTAATCTGTGTTCTGAGTTTTGGGGACCGCACATCCCCCCCCCCCCCCCACCCCCCAGCGCTCTGCCCACTCTCTCCGTTTACACAACGCCCCGCATCTCCCCTCGCAATCCCAACTCTCCCACGTTGAACCCAAACAGGTTCTAGTTTCATTTGTCAATCTCTCTCTCTCTCACACACACACACACACATACACACACACTGGCTGAACCACTGAGTTTGACCAACACTGTTGCTTGCTCCACATTCCAGCATCTTGTCTCTTCTGCCCCCTCACTGATCCTTTTGTCCACCCATCCCTCTCTCTCTCTCTCTCTCTCTCTCCTTCCCTCTCGCTGGAACCCAGCTTGAGAAACAGAGTGGATGAAGCGGTCTAACTCGAACGTCGAGAAATCTCTACAAAGCATTTCACAAATATCTCCAAGGTCACGGTGAAACCCAAAGCTGTTTGCAAATGAAAACAAAATCACACACGACTTGGTGAACAACAGCCGGTACCCAATGCTTGACATGATGGGGAGGGGAAGGATGGCGAGGGAATGCCGGGGAGAGGGAAGAGGTGGCGGGGAAGTGGCAGTGGGCAAGCTCCCAGGCAGGGGGGGTGAGCGGTGAGGGGGCGCGGGGCGCGGGGCGGGGGGGGGGGCGTGAGAGATCGTGGGGCAGGAAGAGGGGCAGCGAGGGAGCGCGGGGCCGGGGGAGCGGCGGTCAGGGAACAGGGGGAAAGGAGTGCCGTTGCACCCCACTATGTGGGATACCTTTGCTGAGCTACGATTCGCTGACACTGTGGGAAACTCTCGGAGGTTTGGATGTGGGGCAGGTGCCGGGCGCTCTGCCAACCCCGACATGTCCCGTCCCGCTCCTGCACACTCCACCCTCCCCACCTGTGTGGCCACTTTCGGAAATTTGCCTAGGTCTCTCTGTTCGACAACATTCCCCATGCATAGCCCTGCCTTTTGTTTTTCTGCCCTGGTTTGACGTCCTAAAATGCAACATCTCTCAGTAGTCTAAGTTAAATTCTATCTGCCATTCCTTGGCCCACCTTTCTCAGTTCATCTGGATTCTGTTGTGACTTGTGACAACCTTCTCCATTATCCACAATACCACCCATTTGGTGTAATCTGCAAAGTTCTTAACCTTATTAAAACAACATTGACATCCAAAATGTTATTGCATACAATTAACCACAGGCTACTCTCAGCGACCCTGGTACCCACTACTGATCACCAGGTCCAGGCTCAATAACAACCCCACACTACCACCCTCTGGCCAACTCTGTATCCAACTGTTTATAACATCACCCTGGATCCCATGTGATCTCACCTTCCAGACAAGCCAACCATTCCAGTCTACAAGAATGATGCCAGGAATGAGTAGGCTAACCTATGATGAGCGGTTGTCAGGACTGGGCCTGTACTCGCTGGAGTTTAGAAAAATGAGGGGACACCTCATTGAAACATACAGAATGGCGAAAGGCTTAGATAGAGTGGATGTGGAGAGGATGTTTCCACTAATGGGGGAGTCTAGGACTAGAGGTCATAGCCTCAGAATTAAAGGATGTTCTTTTAGGAAGGAGATGAGGAGAAATGTATTTAGTCAGAGGGTGGTGAATCTGTGGAATTCTTTGCCACAGAAGGCAGTGGAGGCCAAGTCAGTGGATATTTTTAAGGCGGAGATAGACAAATTCTTGATTAGTACCGGTTTCAGAAATTATGGGGGGGAAGGCAGGAAAATGGGGTTAGATAGATCAGCCATGATTGAATGGTGGAGTAGACTTGATGGGCCGAATGGCCAGATTCTACTATCACATGATCTAATGACCTACCATTGCGGTATCTTATCAAAGGCCTTGCTAACGTCCATGTAGACAACATCTGCTGGACCATCCTCCACAATACTCTTGGGCACCTCTTCGAGGCGGGGGGACGGGGACGGGGGGTGTGATGGAGAGGGGGGGGGGGTGATGGAGAGTGGGGGGGGGTGACGGAGAGGGGGGGTGACGGAGAGGGGGGGGTGACGGAGAGGGGGGGGGGTGACAGAGAGGGGGGGGGTGACATAGAGGGAGGGGGTGACGGAGAGGGGGGGGGTGACGGAGAGGGGGGTGTGACGGAGAGGGGGGGGTGACGGAGAGGGGGGGGTGACGGAGAGGGGGTGTGACGGAGAGGCGGGAGGGGGTGACGGAGAGGGGTGGTGACATAGAGGGTGGGGTGACAGAGGGGGGGGTGACATAGAGGGGGGGGTGACGGAGAGGGGGGCGGGGTGACAGAGGGGGGGGTGACGGAGAGGGGCGGGGTGACGGAGAGGGGGGGTGATGGAGAGGGGGGGGTGACGGAGGGGGGGGGGTGACGGAGAGGGGGAGGTGACAGAGAGGGGGGGGAGAGTCTGAACAAGTTTGGATGGGGTAGGAACAGGGACGGGAGGATAGGAACGGGGAGGGGGTTTAGACCGAGGAGGTGGTGTCTAGTCGGGTTGGGGGGGTTATAAATTTGGAACAGTAGTTTTGTTTGCTATTGCAGTTTGTGTTGATTTCAGTATAAACTTGAGGCTCCTGTTTCATTGGGGCCTGGTCTCTACATAATTATAATTATGATATTAATTTCAACTAAAACACAAATTGCTGAAAGCAAAACACATACAAGGGGAATAGGAATAACAATAGCTCCTCACAAACTGAAAACAGATTAGTACTCGCTGATAAACGACACTCCTCCCACAACTCCTGTGAATAAACAACCTGGGAGTGCCTGGGACTTTGGAAGAGGCGTGTGTGTGTGACATGACAGTCGAGGAAGCATCAGCGTTAAACTAGATATCGCATGGCAACAGGCCCTTTGGCCCAACAAATCCACACCGACCATCGATCACTCGTACACACGAGTTCCATGCTATTTCACTACCTCATCCACTCTCGACACACAAGGGACAAGTAACGCCAATTGATCTACAAACCTGCACGTCTTTGCAATGTGGGAGGAAACTGGAGCACCCGGAGGAAACCCACGTGGTCACAGGGAGAACGTGCAAACTCCACACAGACAAAACCCAAGGTCAGGATCGAACCCAGGTCCGGTGGCGTTGTGAAGCAGCAACTCTACTGCTGGGCCACCATGCCATGGAGGGGTCTTCACTGTGTCTGAGTGACCCGTGCCCTGGGAATGTGTGAGGGGACAGTCTCGAGGGAGCTTCACTATGTGTCTGACGGAGTAGACGGAGCTTCACTCTGTGTCTCGCCCACTGTGGACATCCCCTGATTACTCAGCATCTCTCCCTATTGAGCTGGAGCAGGTGGATGGTGAGCCATGTTCAGCTCATCGAGGTGCATGATCCAACATGCACCATGCACGTCACAGGCCAAGACTGCTCACAATTACTTTGTTTTTCTCCTCCCTCTTGTTTCACCTCTGCCAGTCCCCCCCCCCCCCCCCGTATCCCACCTCCAACCCATCTCGTCTCCAGACCCCCCGACCCCCTCCCCCGCCAAGACCCTTGTGCTGTGAGCTGGCTTCTTGGTCCTTACCTAAGGGGACGAGGAGGATCAGGATGAGCAAGAGGGGTGGCAGCTGGTTCTCCATATCCAGCAGACGGGTCAGGAACTCGGCTGTTCCCACTGTGGGGGTGTAGTGGGCTGTCAGGACCGGCACTCCAGGATTTGCCCCTGTGTGGGACAGAGAGGGGGTGGGGCAGGGGGAGGGGGCAGGGGGCAGGGGGAGAGGGGGACAGGCAAAGAAGGATAGGAGGGGGGGGGGAGTTTCGAAGCGGAAGAGAGGGCGGGAGAGTGAGGGAGGGAGCACAAGAGGGGGAGAGAGCTAAAGAGGTGAAAGGGTTAAGAGAAAAGAGTTAGAGGGAAATTTAAAAGAGTGGAAGTTAAAGTGAGAGAAAGTGGGGAGAGAGAAAGTGAGGTCGAGTTAAGAAGAGAAACAGAGAGCATTAAAAGAGGGGCCGTGAAGCAGACAGAGGGAGGGAGGGGGAGGGAGGTAAAGCGAGGTAAAGGGACAGAAGGAGACAGCGAAAGGCAGGGGAGGGAGGAGGTGTACCACGGGAGTCCCGGTTAGTCGCTCTGGCGATGGGGAGAGTTGCTGTTGCTGCCTCTGCCGGAGGGGGACCGGCTGAATGGTCCGGAGCGCCCGGCGAGGAATCTGCGAGTCGTCGTCGCCGAGTTGTGCGGCCGGTTCCCCGGTCGGAGTGTCGGCTCCGCCCTCCCTCTCACCCCGAGCAGGCACTCCACTCGCCCAACCTGTTCCACCGACCCGGGGCGCTGGGCGGGACCGGGGCGGAGCTTCACCTGCCGCGGCAGGTGCCTGTTAACCCTTCCCGGCCCAGCGCCCCCGCCGCTCGGCCATCTGTCCTCCTGTGCCGCGGCCGATGCCGGAGCTTGCACGGCTGGCCCGCCGGCACCAGCCGCCGGTGCGGACGATGCACCCTTCCTCGACCACGCTGAGATGGGGCGGTGGTGGGACGGTCCAGGCAGGTCCCGGGAAGCAGCCATCGAGGCGGACATAAAGGCCAAGTGCCAGGTCGGACAGCGTCTGTGGCGGGATCGGGCAGAGACGTTGCCTGTCCGTGCCATCCACGGATGCCGCCTGACCCTTCCCCTCATCCCCCGGGCCTCCAGTACTTCGGCCAGTTTGCAGCATTGTGTATCCGATGGATTTGTCAAGCCGGCAGAGGAGCTAACACCAGGGGGAGGAAGTTCATCAGAAGGGAGGGGGTGTGAGAGGGACTTTCTCCCCCGGAGAGAGTCTGGGTCTGGCGAGGAGGCAGAGACCTTCACTCGGCCCAGTGCATGGAAAGGCCAAGGAGGCTGCGGACCCAGAGCCGGAGAATGGGATCAATGTGGGCGAGTAAAGGATGGTGGGCCGAAGGGTCTGTCTCTATGTGTGTGTGACGGTCATTTCTGGATGACGGAGGCGTGGGCTTCACGGCCTTCCCTCCCCTACCTCCTCCGGAATCTTTACTTTACAGATACAGCGTGGAAGCTGGCCATTCGGCCCACCTTGTACGTGCCGACCAACGATCACCCCGTACGCTAGCACTATCCTACACACTAGGGCCAATGTTTACCGAAGCCAATTAACCTACAAATCTGTAAGTCTTTGGTTTGTGTGGGGGAAACCGGAGCATCCGGAGAAAAGCCACGATCGAACCGGGGTATCTGGCGCTGTGAGGCAGCAACTCATCCGCCGTGCCACTGTGCTGCTCCCCGGAGCTGAGCGGGGTCTTACCCGGGCTGTGAGCAGTGGGATGGCGGGGACCCGTGCATAGGCTCAGCTGGTCGCCACATGCAAGCACAGTACCTCCCTCGGCGCATGGGAGCCCACCGGCCAATGGTAACCACAGCGAACTCTCCAATCCCAGGTAAACTCTGCCGCTTCTCATCTACCCAGCTTTGTCCTCCCTTTTTAACTTTCTCGATTTTAACTTTAACTCGCCCTCTTTAACTCTCCCATTATCTGATTTTCTCTATCTTTCTTCCTCCACCCCCAGTTCCTTCCCTTGCTCTAGCTCCTCCATCTGCTCATTCCCCACCCCTCTCTAATCTGGACCCCAAATTTTCACTCTTCCTCTCTGGTCCCTCTGGTTCCACATTTCACTCCCCATCTAATTTATCACATTAGAGTCATACAGAGTGGAAACAGACCCAACTTGCCCACACCGACCAACATTCCACATCTACACTAGTCCCACCTGCCTGCGTTTGCCCCATATCCCTCTAAACCCGTCCCATCCAAGTTCCAGTCGAGACTCATGGGGGGAGGGGGCGTTTCGGGTCGAGGAAGGGTCTTGACCCAAAACGTCACCTTTATTTTCCCCGGAGATGACGCCTGACCCGCTGAGTTACTCCAGCATTTTGTGTCTATCTTCGGTTTAAACCAGCATCTGCAGTTCCTTTCCACACCGTTATTTACCCTGGTGGAGGTGTACAGATAGTTATTTACCCGGGATAGACTGATGCAGTTAATTACTTACCCGGGATGCCGGGGGGGGGGGGGGGGGGGGGGTGGGTGGTACAGGTAGTTCTTCACCGTGCATTGACTGGGAACAGGCATACTTATTTGGAGTAACTTAGCGGGACAGGCAGCATCTCTGGAGAGAAGGAATGACGTATCGGGTCGAGACCCTTCTTCAGACTGAAATCTACTTTGTCCCGCTGAGTTACTCCCGCTTTTTGTGTCTATCTTCGGTTTAAACCAGCATTTGCAGTTCCTTCTGATATATAATTATTTACCTGGGGTAGACTGGGTGAGGGGAGGTACGTGGTTATTTACCCGGGATGGACTGGGAGGGGGGGAGGTGAGGAGGTGAGGGAAAGCTGGGTGCCTTTGTACACCAGTCACTGACAGGAAGCCTTTAGGGCCAGTGGCCAGTTACAAAGGCAAGCAGTATGCTGGCGGAGGGCTCGGCTGTAGGAGCAGTCGTGTATTGGGATTGCCCGGGGTTTAGTGATACCACACCTGGAGTATCAAGTTTAATCTCTGTTTCCCTACAGAGGAACGATACTCTCACTCTGGTGGAAGGAGTTAAACAAGGTTGGCCATTGTGACGACCGATATACATATAGCAGGACTGGCGTATTCGTTAATTATTGCTATCAAGGCAAATCATACCATCCATGAGTATAATACATACAATACGTAAGTATAATCATAATACATCCAATACAAAGAGAAAATCAAAACAATGCAGAATATCGTGTTACAGCTACAGGGGAAGTGCAGATGCAAAATGTGCAAGGGATGTAACAAAGTAGATTGGAAGATCAGGAAATTCATCCAAAGCGCATCAGAGGTCAATTCAACCGCCTGATAACAGCGGGGAAGAAGCTGTTGGTGAATCTTGGGGTACGTTCTCTCAAGCCCGATGGTTGACAGGAGAGAGTAGCTGGGTTGTGAGTGGTCCTTCATTGTGTTTCCCTGAGGCAGTGTGAAGTGACGATGGAGTGAGTCAGTGGCGGGGGTGGTGTGGGAAGTCTAGTTTATGCGCTGGGCTAGGCTGCGCCCACATCTCTCTGCAATGTTTTGCAGCCTTGAGCTGAAAGTTGCCAACCAAGCTGCAATGCATCCTGATAGGATGTTTTCTTTGGCGCAACTTAGTTTAGTTTAGAAATTGTTATCGTTAAGAGTCATTTGGGAAACACAGAATGTCCTTAGCCTTCTGAGGATGTAAAGGCGAGCGAGGTGGGGACAATTTGGATTATGTTCACTGGGGTTAGGAAAGATAGAGGAATCTTTTAGAAATCATCCAAATTCTGACGGGGTCAGAGGAGATAGATGCGGGAGAAACATTCCCGATTGCGGGATTGGGAAACCATGGGTCACTGAGGATGAAGGAAAAGCTATTTAAGACCAAGACAAGGAGCATTTTCTCCGCCCAGTGGCACTCACCCCCGTCATCGCAAAGTGCTTTGAGCGGCTGATCTTGGCTCACCTCAAAGCCAGCCTCCCCCCCACACTGGACCCCCATCAGTTTGCCTACCGGACCAACAGATCTACAGAGGACGCCATATCTGCGGCCCTACACTCTGCCCTGACCCACCTGGACAACAACAACTCCTACATCAGGTTGTTGTTCATTGATTTCAGCTCTGCCTTTAACACTGCCATCCCCGCCAGCTTGATCACCAAACTCAGCCGACTTGGCATCACCACCTCCCTCTGCAATTGGACACTGGATTTCCTCACCAACAGACCACAGTCTGTTAGGATCAACAACCTCACCTCCTCCACTCTAACACTGAACACCGGCGTGCCACAGGTCTGTGTGCTCAGCCCTCTCCTCTACTCCCTCATCACCCATGACTGCGTCCCTAAGTATGGCTCCAACGCCATCATAAAATTTGCCGATGACACCACGGTGGTCGGGCTGATCAGTGCCAACGACGAGTCAGCCTACAGGGAGGAGGTCCAGAACCTGGTAGCCTGGTGTGCCAACAATAACCTCGTCCTCAACTCCAAGAAGACGAAGGAAATCATTGTTGACTTCAGGAAGACCAGAGGTGGCAGACATACCCCCATCCACATAAACGGGACTGAGGTGGAGCGCGTCTCCAACTACAAATTCCTCGGGGTACACATCTCAGAGTATCTGTCCTGGTCCCTCAATACCACCAAATTGATCAAAAAGGCGCAGCAGCGCCTTTACTTTCTGAGGAGGCTTAAGAAAGTTCACCTGTCCCCCCAGATCCTGTCCAACTTCTACCGCTGTACCATCGAAAGCATCCTGACCACCTGCTTCACGGTATGGTACAGCAGCTGCACCGCAGCTGACAGGAAGGCACTGCAACGGGTGGTGAAAACCGCTCAGTACATCATCGGTGCCCCGCTCCCTGCCATGGATGCCCTCCACCGAAAACGGTGTCTGAGACGGGCCGGGAAAATCATCAAGGACCCCCCCCCCCCCCCACCCTAACCATGGACTGTTTGCCCTCCTCCCATCAGGGGGGCGGTACAGGAGCCTCAGGTCTCGCACAAGCAGGCTGAGGAACAGCTTTTTCAATAACAACATTACACTGCTGAACTCTGAGTCCCGTCGCTAGCTATCTTTAGACTCTCCCATTTGTATACATTTATTTGCCTATGTACCAGTTTAATTCATCCACAACCCACACATTGTTAACCAGCATTTTTATTTTTATTTGTACTTTTATTTTTTATTTTTACTTCTACTATCTTGCACTATGACCAGACGCTAAACTGCATTTCGTTGTACCTATACTCGTATTTGTGCAATGACAATAACGTTGAATTCAATTGAATTGAATTTTCCCAGCCTGTGGTGAACCCCGGTTTTCTCTCGCACAGGAGGTGGTGGAAAACCAAATGTGGCCCTTGTGGCTAAAGGGATCAGGGGGTATGGAGAGAAGGCAGGTACAGGATACTGAGTTGGATGATCAGCCATGATCATATTGAATGGCGGTGCAGGCTCGAAGGGCCGAATGGCCTACTCCTGCACCTATATTCTATGCTTCTATATTACATATGTTTAGGAACAAGTTAAATGTGGGTCTTCGGGTTTAGGGAATTCGGGAATAAAGCAGGAACGGGGTGCGTCTGACTGGTCAGCCCCGATCGCAAAGAACGGGCTCAAAGTCTCCTCCTGCTCCCGCATGTTCCGTCAGTAAGACACCGTGGGGAGGATCCATGCTGTGATTCAGGGAGCAGCGTGGGGAGTTTGCTGTGGCAGGGAGAGCCAGCCCTGGATGAACCATTAAGCAAAATAAGCACGTGCTTCGGGCATCAAGGGAAGGGGGCACTACAGAGTGTTTTCTAGTGTCGGATTTACCATGGACCATGGGGCCAATGGTGCAGCTGAACCATTGGTTGTAAGTAGGCAACAATAAACATTATTTTGCATATTTGATTTGTGCATGTTAAAATGCTATGTATCTTCAAGGCGAGAAAGCAATGGAATCAAAGGTGTTTTGTTTCGTACAAATAATGATATGTCTTCATTAGAGTATATATATATATTAAATATGGTGTACAATTCTGGTCGCCAAATTATAGGAAAGATGTCAACAAAATAGAGAGAGTACGGAGGAGATTTACTAGAATGTGGCCTGGGTTTCAGCACCTAAGTTACAGAGAAAGGTTGAACAAGATAGGTTTTTATTCTTTGGAGCGCAGAAGGTTAAGGGGGGACTTGATAGAGGTATTTAAAATGATGAGAGGGATAGACAGAGTTGACGTGGATAAGCTTTTTTTCCATTGAGAGTAGGGAAGATTCAAACAAGAGGACATGATTTGAGAATTAAGGGACAAATGTTTTAGGGTAACATGAGGGGGAACTTCTTTACTCAGAGAGTGGTGGCTGTGTGGAATGAGCATCCAGTGGAAGTGGTGGAGGCAGGTTCGTTTATATCATTCAAAAATAAATTGGATAGGTATATGGACGGGAAAGGATGGAGGATTATGGTCTGAATGCAGGATGACGGGACTAGGTGAGAGTAAGTGTTCGGCACGGACTAGAAGGGCCGAGATGGCCTGTTTCGTGCTGTAATTGTTATATGGTTATATGGTTAAAATGGACCAATATCGATTTCTGTAAAAAATCGAATAGTGTTCAATAGATTTTTGTATTTGCGTTTTTCCCTCAGAACAATTTCTTTAAGAAATGAAAATGAAAGTGTGGCACTGTTTGCTAGAGTAAGATTTGTTCAAAAATTATATATTATGTTGATCATTTGTAATGAGCTACTCTATGTTTATTGGTACAGTTCTCATGTAGTGATACTGAACGGCTGTCACTTTATTGGATTTATAGACATCTTTGTATTCTCATTCTAATGTCACATTTTTTTAATGCAATGTAATTACTGGCGCCGTAGCGTTTCCTGTAAATAATTCTTACTGTAAGTTTTGTTTCATTTCGAACGATAACATTTTATTTGACGGTTTAGTATTGTGTTTATTTTGAATTACATATATATGGGGGCACCATCATCATTTCGGTGCTTAGGGCCTCTAAAGGTCTCAATTCGGCCCTGGGGGAGAGCCCTCTGCAGATGGTGGTAGGACAAGGTCACTCAGTGCGCAGACGCTGCCTGTGTTTGTGTGTGATCACAGGACGAGCTTCAGGCACTGGGTTGCGAGTTGGAGGGAGGGGGGGTCTCACACCCAACCTTCAGCAGCGTCCACGCTGGATAGGTCCACGTTGAGACCACTTGGTGCAACTCGGGAAACCCCTCGTAGCGGGCAGACATTGAAGGTGACACATTCACAGCCGCCTTCACCCGCATCGTCTTTAGTCAATGAAGGGTCAGTCAGAACCCCAGACCTGGCACAAGATAAGACGCACTGTGTGTACTGTGGGCATCAGTGGCCCCTGCCCTCGGGTCCACTGCTGGGACCTGCACCACCTACAGCGGGCACACAAACCACAGCCATCCACTGTTAAGGATCAGTGGCCAGGGTCAGTTTACTCTCTCAGGCTGACGTCCCCAGCACTGAGATTCCACCCACTCCCGGTCCCATCCACTGGTCAGACCACATCGTTCACAAGTTCAACACCAGGTTCCCCAAACACCCGCTCCCTCCCCAGCTCCATCACGGGGGGAGGGGGGTGGGGGTGGGGGGAGACTCAAGGATTTGTTCTCCGTAAAGAAACAACGTACCGCTGACTCCCGGCAATCCCTGGCCCAGACTGCCCTGTGGAGCGGGTGCGTTCGGGATGGGATTATCTACTGGGGGCGTGGGTCGGGAGATCCTGTCGAAGGAGCAAAGCACCTCAATTCAAACTCCCAATAACTCGTCCAACACTTCCTGCCCCGTGTGTGGACGAGCCTGTAGGTCCCTCACTGACCTCATCACAGCCTAGGACCCAATGACCCGGGGTGGACGTGTCATCCTGGGTTGCAAGAAGAGCAGGAACCGCGCCCAACACCAGTTAGACCCCAGCCTGGCCCTTGGGACAGTTCTGGTCACCATGACCCAAGAGAGACGGGGTCAGACAGGAGAGGGTGCACAGGGGATTTACCAGGACGTTGCCGGGACTGGAACTTTGTCATTGTGAGGAAAGGTCGGCTGGGGTTGTATCCCTGGAACAGAGGTCAGTGAGGGGGACGATGGAGGGGGGTAAAATGGTGAGTGACCTGGACAGAGTCAATAGGAACAACCATTTCCCTGAGCGGAAGGTCAGAGAACAAGGGGCATCTATGTACACCCCTCATGATTTCAGAAGCACCGTACACACACACACACACACACACAGACACACACACACACACCGTCCCCTCACACACACTGCCCGTCGCCCTCATATCCTCTGACAGTCTTGAGCAGACAGCCACATAATACTTCCTTTATTGACGGCAGCTTTGGGTGGTCCCGGTCCGGCCCGGCCTGAGGTGGGCGATGGTTGGTGCAGGAGGGGAGGGGGGGGGGGGGGGGGGGATCAGAGAGGGGCATCAGGCAGCGGGGGATGTGAGGGTGCCGAGCCGGGAGGGTGGCGGATACACACTGTGCCGTAGAGGTCGTGTCGCCGGTGCTGGGC
This sequence comes from Amblyraja radiata, assembly GCF_010909765.2. NCBI lineage: Eukaryota > Metazoa > Chordata > Chondrichthyes > Rajiformes > Rajidae > Amblyraja > Amblyraja radiata. Next base: position 21,741,898 of record NC_045979.1, on the reverse strand, counting down.
CAGTGGCATCTGCCGGCGCACCTGCCGCAAGTAGTCTAGGTCGATCTCGGCACAGCAGAGTCCGGGGCCCTGTCCGCACTGTGCCAGCACACAGCCCCACGGGTCCACCACCATGGTGTGGCCGAACGACCAGCGCCGGTCGTTGTGCCGGCCTGTCTGTGCTGCCGCCACCACGTAGCACTGCGACTCAATCGCACGGCTCCGCAGGAGAGGCTGGGGAGAGAGTGGGCATCAGCACAGGCAGCACACAGGCAGCACACAGCCGGCACATACAGAGAGTACACACACACGCACACACGCACACACACAGCGGGGTAAACACACACACACACAGCGGGGTAAACACACACACACACACACACACACACACATAGCGGGGAAAACACACACACACACACACACGGAGTAAACGCGCACACACACACATAGCGGGGAAAACACACACACACACACACACACATAGCGGGGGAAACACACACATACACAGCGGGGAAACACACACACACACGGAGTAAACGCGCACACACACACATAGCGGAGAAAACACACACACACACAGGGAGTAAACGCACACACGCACACATAGCGGGGAAAACACACACACACACACACACAAGCGGGGGGAAACACACACACACACACACAGCGGGGAAACACATACACACACACACACACGCACGGGGTAATCGCACACACACACACATAGCGGGGAAAACACACACACACACACAGGGAGTAAACGCACACACACACACACACACAGGGAGTAAACGCACACACACACACACACACACACATAGCGGGGAAAACACACACACACACACACACACACACACCGGTGAATACACACACACACAACATGCACACACAGGGGATAAACACACACACACACACAGCGGGGAAACACATACACATACAAAGTGGGCACACACAGAGGGTAAACACGCACGCAGCGGGCACAGGCAGAGGGTACACACACACCACACACTACAGGCAGAGACAGGGGGTAAACACACACACAGCGGGCACACAAAACTGGAAAAACACACACACAGCGGGCACACAAAACTGGAAAAACACACACACAGCGGGCACACAAAACTGGAAAAACACACACACAGCGGGCACACAAAACTGGAAAAACACACACACACTACACACAATGGGCACAGGCAGAGGGTTCACACACCACACACAATGGGCAGAGACAGGCAGCATATGCAGAGGGTACACACACACAGCGGGCACATATGGGGCACAGACTGAGGGTAAACACTCACAGAGGACCCAGGCAGAGGGTACACACACACACAAAAATATAAGTTATTTATGTTTAAAAAATGTTGAGATTCTCTCTCTTGTCAATCACGCCATGAAGACCACGCCCCTTCTGGTGGGAGGGATTATAAAACCCAGAAGTGTGGGCGTGGCTCAGTCTATGCAAGATGGAGGAGGGAGAGGTCAGGACTCACTGCCTTTAGTGGCCTTGCACCCTGCTTGAAATGCTATGAAACTGCACTTGAATTTGGTGGCCTTGCACCCTGTTTGAAATGGAATTTCAAGGAATAGCCGTGAGTCAACTGCCAGCCCACCAGCCGTGAGTGAGTGAGCTGCCAGCACAACAGGATTGAGTGACCGAGCCGCCAGCCCAAAAATCCATTCGGCCAACAATGTCCATACTAGCCCACTGGAAAGCAGTTCCTTCAGCCCACAACACCCACACTAGCGCTCCAGAAAGCCCCCCTCCCCACTGGCCACCAATATTGGAATTGGTGGAGAGGTGGAATATTGCGTTGGGGGACCAGCCCTCCCGTGTGATGTCCCACTTTGTCTAGTGTATATATATATATATATATATATATATATATATATATATATATACTAGACCAAGTGCAGACCCCTTGGGTCTGCTCCCCCAACGCAGCCTTTCCGTACCCGTAGCCCCCACGGGAGACGTGGTCCTCCAACTCAAGCGGCTCAGGAATCAGCAGTGCGGCTGTTTTTAAATGGCGTCTTTGAGGCGAGATGCGGGCGCCAGCAGCCGTTATGGTCGCTAGCCAGCAGGAGGCGACAAAATGAGTGAGTGGGGGGGGGGAGAAGGATTATATTAAAAATGTGTACATAAACACGACAAAATTTAATGAGGAGTGGATACTTGGAATGAAAAGTGAAATCTCTACCGAAATGGAAAAAATCAGGGCGTTTGTGGGTCGGGTGTTGGCGTAGCAACGAATCAAAGGCTTGCAGCCACAAGTCAGAAACACACACAGCCACACAGCCAGACACACAGAGTTTTAAATATAGACTAGACCAAGGGGGACCCGTTGGGTCCCGTCCCCTCAACGCGCGGTTGCGGGGGAGGGGGGCGGCCTTCGGCGTCACACACACACTAACCACCCCCCACACACAATAACCCCCACCCCCCTTGATATTATATAAATATTATTCATTTGCTCCTTTTACCTCATCCCCCGTCCTATTTACCACGCATAACCCCCAACTGCGCAGGCATGGCTAGAGAGGGGAGGGGGGGGGGTAGACAGGGAGGGGAGGGGAGGGGGGTAGAGAAGGAGGGGAGGGGGGTACAGAGGGAGGAGAGGGGGAAGTCCAAAACTAGGGGTCACAGTTTAAGGATAAGAGGGAAGTCTTTTAGGACCGAGATGAGAAAATCATTTTTTACACAGAGAGTGGTGAATCTGTGGAATTATCTGCCACAGAAGGTAGTTGAGGCCAGTTCATTGGCTATATTTAAGAGGGAGTTAGATGTGGCCCTTGTGGCTAAAGGGATCAGGGGGTATGGAGAGAAGGCAGGTACAGGATATTGAGTTGGATGATCAGCCATGATCATAATGAATGGCGGTGCAGGCTCGAATGGCCTACTCCTGCACCTAGTTTCTATGTTTCTATGGAAGCCGTCGGGATCTGCAGATCAGAGCCCACTTGAGTGAGTGGGGGGGGGAGAAGGATTTAATGAAAAAAATGGACATAAACATAACGAAATGTAATGAGGAGTGGATAGCTGGAAGAAAATGTGAAATGTCTACCGAAATGGCTGCTTGTATGGGTGAGAAGCCAGTTTTTTTTTTGAAAAACTGGGGGGTGGGGTGGGAGAAGGAATTGATTAAAAACGTGTACTTAAACACGACGAAATGTAATGAGGAGCGGATACTTTGAAAGAAAAGTGAAATCTCTACCGAAATGGAAAAGATGTCGGCGATTCTGCTTTACCCCTTATCCTTAAACTTTAACCCCTTGTTCTGGTCTTCCCCAACATCCGGAACAATCTTTCTGCATCTAGCCCGTCCAACCCCTTAAGAATTTTATACGTTTCTATAAGATACCCCCTCAATCTTCTAAAATCTAGTGAGTACAAGGCGAGTCTATCCAGTTTTTCTTCATATGAAAGTTCTGACATCCCAGAAATCAGTCTGGTGAACCTTCTCTGTACTCCGTCTCTATGGCAACGATGTCTTTGAGCATTGGGCATTGTGACATCACACGATGGAACGTTCACCATTGGCTGGGGCTCCTGCATAGGCATATGTAAATTAATCCATTCCGATTGGACATATGTGAGCATTGGGCATTGTGACATCACACGATGGAACGTTCAGCAGGGGCTGGTGAAGCTTCTGTGGGTGTGAAGCCAGTTTTTTGAAATATTGGGGGGGGGGGGGGGGGGGGGGGGTAAGGATTTGATTAAAAAACGTGTACTTAAACACGACGAAATGTAATGAGGAGCGGATACTTAGAAAGAAAAGTGAAATCTCTACCGAAATGGAAAAGACGTCGGCGATTCTGCGTCCGGTTTCGGAGTTGCAGGGAATCAAAGGAAGAAATGCGGCCGGAAGCCGTACATGTAAATGGATCCGTTCCGATTGGACGTCTGCGAGCGTCGGGCATGGCGATTGGACATCTGCAAGCATCGGGCATTGTGACATCGCACGGCTGGAACGAATCGAAAGGCAGCCGGACGGATGTCGGACGGATGGGGCGAGAGTTTTAATATATAACTAGACCAAGTGCAGACCCGTTGGGTCTGTTTCCCCAACGGCGTTTTGCGGGGGGGGGGGGGGGGGGGGGGGCTGCGGCATCAAACTCACATTAACCACCCCCCAAACACACAGGTGGGGGGAGGGTGGATGTGAAGAGGGGAGGGAGGGGAGAGGAGGTGGAGGAAACGGGACAGATTTGGGAGGGAAAGGAGAGCGGGGTAGGGGGTGAGAGAGGGGGATGGGGAGAGAGATGTGGGGGAGGGGGAGGTTGGGGAGGTAGGGGGGAGGGAGGGGGAGAGGGGTGGGGGAGAGAGGGGAAAGAGTGGGGAGGGAGAGTGGAGGGGGAAGGTGGAAGAGTGGGGAGGGAGGTGGAGAGGGGTAGGGGGAGTGATGGAAGAGGGACAGAGGGGTAGGAGGAAGGGGGCGGGTGGAGTGAGGGAAGGGGGTGGCGTAGAGAGGGAAGGGGGGTGGTGGAGAGAGGGATGGGTGGGAGAGGGAGAGGGGTGAGAAGAGGGAAACATAGAACCATTGAAATTAAGTGCAGGAGTAGGCCATTCAGCCCTTCGAGCCTGCACCACCATTCAATATGATCGTGGCTGATCATCCAACTCAGTATCCTGTTCCTGCCTTCTCTTCATACCCCCTGATCCCTTTAGCCACAAGGGCCACATCTAACTCCCTTTTAAATACAGCCAATGAACAGGCCTCAACTACCTTCTGTGCCAGTGAATTTCAGAGATTCACCACTCTCTGTGTGAAAAATGTTTTTCTCATCTCGGTCCTAAAAGATTTACCCCTTATCCTTAAACTGTGACCCCTTGTTCTGGACTTCCCCAACATCTGGAACAATCTTCCTGCATCTAGCCTGTCCAACCCCTTAAGAATTTTGTAAGTTTCTATAAGATACCCCCTCAATCTTCTAAAATCTGGCATGTACAAGCCGAGTCTATCCAGTTTTTCTTCATATGAAAGTACTGACATCCCAGGAATCAGCCTGGTGAACCTTCTCTGTACTCCCTCTCTATGGCAACGATGTCTTTGAGCATTGGGCATTGTGACATCACACGATGGAACGTTCACCAGGGGCTGGGGCTCCTGCAAAGGCATATGTAAATGATTCCATTCCGATTGGACATCTGTGAGCATCGGGCATTGTGACATCACACGATGGAACGTTCACCAGGGGCTGGGGCTGGTGCGGATTCTTTGAGTGAGAAGCCAGTTTAGTTTTGAAATATTGGGGGGGAGGGGGGGGGGAAGGATTTGATTAAAAACGTGTACTTAAACACGACGAAATGTAATGAGGAGCGGATACTTAGAAAGAAAAATGAAATCTCTACCGAAATGGAAAAGACGTCGGCGATTCTGCGTCCGGTTTCGGAGTTGCACGGAATCAAAGGAAGAAATGCGGCCGGAAGCCGTACATGTAAATGGATCCGTTCCGATTGGACATCTGCGAGCGTCGGGCATCGCGATTGGACGGGTGCGAGCATCGGGCATTGTGACATCGCACGGCGGGAACGAATCGAAAGGCAGAAAGGCAGCCGGACGGATGTCGGACGGATGGGGCGAGAGTTTTATAGAATAAAATAGATAGATAGATAGATATATGTGTGTGTGTACCAAGATTGGTGGAGTTGCGGGCAGTGAGGAATGCCGTCAAAGTAGACAGCGGAAAAAAATCAGCCACAGAAATGGGCGCAGAAATGGCATGTATGGTTTAATCAGATCAACTGTGAGGTGCTGCGCTTTGGGAGATTGAATGTAAATGGAAAGTATCTAGTTGATGGCAAGACCCACAACAGCATTGATGTACAGGGGGACCGTAGTGTTCTCTCACTCATGGTCTCACTCAAATGGAAATCACTATTATAAGAATGTTTCCTCACTACTGGTCAGAGACGGAAATCACTGTGTGAGCAGTGTTCCCACATTCCCATGCTCACAAACACTGAAATCTCCATTATAGGAGTGTTCCTTCACATGCTGAATTCACCCGGGCTCACACACACTGACATCACTATCCTGTTCGCTCACTCTCAGGCACTGAAAGTAACATTAAAGGTGTGTTCACTCACACCCCGACATGCACAATGACCTCACTATTAATGGACAGTTCCCTCACATACAAATGCACACCCATATTGTAATCACAATTGAAGGTACGTTCTGTCACACCTAGGCTCACTAACGCTGTGAAATAATTATGAAGAGAACACTCACGCACACCTGCGCTCACACGCACACACACACACACACACACACACACACACACACATACTGACATCACTATTAGAGATGCTCCTTCGCACCTTGGTTTGTACAAATCATGAATAAAGGAGCATTGCCTCACACACAATGAAATCACTGTTCCAGGAGCGTCCGTACACACCCAGGCTCACACACATTGAAATTACCATTTAAAAGAATGTTCCTCATACACATTGCAATTACTATTAGCATTCCATCACTCCCGTGGTTACACATGCTGAAATCACTTTTAAAGGAACGCTCCTTCAAGCCCGGACTTCGGAAGGGGGTGGGAATAGATGCAAAAGTGGGATTTCAGTGCGAGGGTGCTGGGTGTGAAGGATTTCAGTGTGAGGGTGCTGGGTGTGAAGGATTTCAGTGTGAGGGTGCTGGGTGTGAGGGAACTCTCCTTTAGTCGTTTGTTGAAAGATACAGAATTGAGTCCACCCCGACCGTCAATCACCGTTGCACATTAGAGTCAAGTCAAGAGTGTTTTATTGTCATATGTCCCGGATGGGACAATGAAATTCTTACTTGCTCCAGCACAACAGAATATGTGAATATATGTAAACATAGTACATAACGGGGGAAGAGAAAACAAACGTTTACTATATTTGTTAGTTATTTAACTTTTTTTTTGCCAGCATCACCAGGCACCCACACCACCTAAAAGCACTAATAAAGGAGCGTTCCCTCAAACTCACACACGCACACCGTCCCCTCCCACACACACCGTCCCCTCACACACACACACATACACCATCCGCGCACACACTGTTGCCTCACACACACTGTCCCTCGCCCTCATATGCACCATTCCCCCCTCACACACTCTGACAGTCTTGAGCAGACAGCCACATCATACTTCCTTTATTGACGGCAGCTTTGGGTGGTCCCGGCCTTACCCGGCCTGGCCTGGGGTGGCCGATGGTTGGTGCAGGAGGGGTGGAGGCTCAGAGAGGGGCAGCAGGCAGCGGGGAAGGTCAGGCTCACACACACTGTAATCACTATTATAGGAACCTTTCCTCACATCCAGTGGGGCACTCACTGAAATCACTATTATTGTCATGATCCCTCATCCCAGATCCATACACTGACATCACCATTAATGGAGTATACCTCATACCAGTCTCGCACTCACTGACATCACACACGGGCTCACACACACACCGACATCACCATTAATGGGGCATACCTCACACATGGGCTCACACACACTGACATCACCATTAATGGGGCATACCTCACACATGGGCTCACACACACTGACATCACACACAGGCTCACACACACCGATATCACTGTCGAGGGGCCATTCACTCAAATCAGTATCGGGAGCGTTGTGATCCGCCTGGAATTTTAGTGATATTACTCTTGCGAACTCACCTCCCAATGCGCCATGCCAGTCGTTAGTGTAAAAGCCGAGGGGAACGTGAGAATCTCTGCCCCAGCACTGGCAAGAGCCAATGAGATTTCTGGAAATCGAAGATCATAACAAATAGCAAGTCCAATCTGTGGAAGAGAAGAACAGAAAGTGGCATGACAGGTACACAGGGTGCTGAAGGCCTTTATCAGTCAGAGAAATGAGTGTACTGTGGGGATATGATGTCACATTGGTGAAGCCACACTTTGAGTATGGTGTGTAGTTTTTGTCACCCTGCTATTGAAAAGATGCCACTGAGCTGAAACAAGTGCAGGGAAGATTTACGAGGTTCTTGCCAGGACTCATGGAATTGAGTTATAAGGAGGCTTTGGGCAGGTTTGGACTTTATTCCTTAGAACAAGGGAAAATGAGAGGTAGTTATAAAAGTGTATAAAATGATTAGGGGAGTAGATAAGGTGAATACACACAGTTCCTTTCTCTGGGTTGGGGAATCAAGAACCAGCGGGGCACAGGCTCAAGGTGAGAAGGGAAAAATTTAAAGGGAGGCATGGGGCAACGTTTTCATACATAGGTTAATGCGTGAACGGAACGAGCTGCCAGAAAATGGTTGAGGCAGGTACCATAAAAACATCAAAAATACATTTGCACAGGTATGTGGACAGGAAAGGTTCAGAGGATGTGGGTCAAATGCAGGCAAATGGGATGAGCGTAGATGGCATCTTTTTGGCATGAGGTAGTTGGACTGAAAGGCTTGTTTTTGAACTGTGTGACTGTGACTATATCAGACACAGAGTGAAGCTCTGAAGCTCTGAGAACATTGAATTCTCCCAATTTTGCTAGCCCTTGCTGTCTCCTCCCCTTCCTTAACCCTCTAGCTGTCTCCTCCCACCCTCCCATCTGCCCACCCTCGGGCTCCTCCTCCTCCTCCCCTTTTCCTTCCTTCTCCCCCCCCCCCACCCCCCATCTGTCTGAAGAAGGGTTTCGGCCCGAAACGTCGCCTATTTCCTTCGCTCCATAGATGCTGCTGCACCTGCTGAGTTTCCCCAGCAATTTTGTGTACCTTCGATATTCCAGCATCTGCAGTTCCTTTTTGAACACAGAGTGAAGCTCCCTCTGCTCACTCCCAGGGCAAGGGTCAGACACAGAGTGAAACTTCCTTTACACTCCCAGGGCACGTGTCCAGTTATACCCTGTCTCACTTACCTTGCCTATTGGGGTTGTAACAGGAGGCTCGATCCGAGGTCCCGGGATGGTGGAGCTGCTCTCCTTGAGCGAAACCTGACCTTGGATATCCACATCAAACAGGTGGGTCTTGCGATAGAGGCCGGCAATCTCTCCTACAGACAGCAGGGTTAGTGTAAGCAGGAGGGGTCTGTCAGTGACAGGGTGTTCCTGTCAGCCCAACCTGGCCCACCCTCTCCCCAGCCCAGTGACAGCAAGGCAAATGTGTGAAGCCACCGGAGTTGAATAGTCGCCAGGTTTCCGCGTCAGGGCTGCAGATTGCCAGCAGGCTATCTTTGGTCCATTCCAGAGTCATTTCCCGTCCCTGGCAGCTCTGGTTTCCCCCTCAACCTCCCCCGCTGCCCCACCCCCCCCGGCTCCCCCTTACCTGAGTCATTGAGCAACAGATGGGTGTTGTAGATCCGTCGCTCCCGGTCCCAGTCAGGACCCTGCTCGTGGAACCCTCCCAGGGACAGCCACACACCAGACTCCCTGTGGACAGACACATCAGCAGTGAGAGAGAGGGAATGATGGGGAGAGGGAGTGGCGGAGAGAAGAGAAAGGAAAAAGAGGGAGAGGACAGATGGGTGAAGTGCAGGAGGGGCATGAAGGGAAGGAGGATGAGAGGGGTGAAGGGAGGATGAGAGGAGTGAAGGGGAAGAGGTGGAGAGAGGTGAAGGGGGAAGGGGGGAGAGGGGTGATGGGGAGGAGGAGGATGAGGGGAGAGAGGCGAGGATGAGAGGGATGAAGGGGGAGGATGGGAGGAGTGAAGGGGGAAGGGGGGAGAGGGGTGATGGGGAGGAGGAGGATGAGGATGAGGGGAGAGAGGCGAGGATGAGAGAGATGAAGGGGGAGGATGGGAGGGGTGAAGGAGAGGATGGAATGGGGGAGAGGGGATGTGATGAGGGGGATGCGGGTGGAGAGGCAAGGATGAGAGGGGTGAAGTGGCGGATGGGTAGGGGGTGAGGGTTCAATGGAAGGGTGGGGAGGTGAGGTACAGGGCCCCTGTCTCACTACCTGGCCAGCTGACGGTAGCTCCCCACCAGCTCTCCCTCCAGGCTCTCGGCGAGACGCAGCATGACCTCGGTGCTGGGCGAGATGTGATCGAAAGCCTCGGGAAGGAAGACCATACGGGCCCCTCGCGCTGCCCCCTGCCTCACCAGCTCCCGGCACTCCCGCAAGTTATGGTCCTTGTCGTCGGTCGAGGACAGCTGGCACACGGCGATCAGGGCCTTCCTCGCCATGGACATGCCTCTGGCCCTGCCCCAGAACAGCAGAGCCAGTCAGTACACACCTCCCCTCGCCGGGCCTACACCCAAATACCCCCCACCCCATACCCCTGGCCCACATACAAATACCCTTGTGTACCGCACATCCCTCTCAACCTCGTCAGGCCTACACCCAAATACCCCCACCCCATACCCCTGGCCCACATACAAATACCCTTGTGTACCGCACATCCCTCTCAACCTCGTCAGGCCTACACCCAAATAACCCCCACACCATAACCATTGTCCCATACGCAAATACTCCAACACACTGCACACTTCCCTCTCACCCTTATCCAGATACCCCCTGCCCCCCCCCCCCCCCCCTCTCCCCCCACCACCCCCCTCCCGTACCCCCGGCCCACGCACAAATACCCCGGCACACCACACACACCCATCTCACCCTCGCCCAGATAGCCACACCCTCACACCCATACTCCCAGTACGTTTTGCTAACAACAACGCCTTCTGTGCATCAATGCCCCGCCTCACCACCTCTCTACCCCTCTCACTGCCATCCAAATCTCTCTCTTGTGCGCAAATCCGCCTCCAGTCCACACGCAACTGGCCACATATGAACTTGCCACCTGCGTTAAAGGAACAGCCCCTCCCATAGCCAAATGCCCCACATCCTGAGCCTCGTCAGACCTCTAGTTCCACCCCCTCCCACCCCCGAATGCACAAACCCACACATGTGAGAGACGTAACAAAGCCATCAATACCCATCTACTTTGAAAATTTGAGGATATTCAGTCTGTTGACAAATACTCTATTGACCTTCTACACGTGCTAGAGAGCATGTTGACTGGTTGCACCATGGCCCGGTTTACGTTTAGATTTATGATTGTCACAGGTACCGAAATACAATGAAAAGCTTTGTTGTGCATGCTATCCAAACAGATCAGTTATACTATACATAAATGCAATCAAGTCAAACTTAAGTACCATAGATAGAGCAAAGGGGAAGGTACAGAGTGCAGAATATAGTTCTCAGCATTGTAGTATAGACAAAGTCCAATGACCACATTAGGGTGGAGGTGAATCAGAGTTTATAGAAGAACTAATCAGAAACCTGATATAAAGTGGAAGCTGTTCCCGAGTCATGTGGTGTGCACTTCCAAGCTTCTGTGTCTTCTGCTGAATGGGAGCAGGGAGAATGAGGGATGACCGTATTGGGACAAGTCATTGAATGTCCTTGGCTGCTTTTCCAAGGCAGCTTGAAGTGCAGACGGAGCCTGTGGTGGGAAGGTCTGGTCTGTGTGATGGTCTGGGCTACATCTACAACTCTCTGCAATTTCTTGCGGTCTTGGTCTTCCCAACTTAAGCTGTGATGCAACCCAACAGTATGCTTTCGACGGTACATGTGTAAAAGTTTGTAAGAGGCAATGGAGACATGTCAATTTTTTTCAGTCTCCTCAGGGAGTAGAGATGCTGGTGTGCCTTCTTGGTTGTCGCATCAATGTGGTTAGATCATGACAGATTGTTGGTAATACTTATGCCAAGGAACTTGAAACTCTCAACCATTTCCACCGGCACCATTGATGCTGATTGGGGCATGTACTCCACAATCTTCCCGAAGTCAATAACTAGCTCCTTTGTCTTAGTGACATTGAGGGAGAAGCCAATGAGGAAGAAACCCTGTTTACTATTTCTTTCCTGTACTCCACCTTGTCATTGTTTGTGATCTGGCTCTTCACAGTGGTGTCATCTGCAAACTTGTGGATGGACTTAGAGATAAATTTGGCCACACAGTTGTGAGTGTATAGGAAGTATAGTATGCGATTGAAAACGCATCTTGTAAGTACCAGTGTTAAGAATTATTATGGAGAAGGCGTTATCACCTATCCTCATTGATTGTGGTCTGCTGATCAGAAAGTTGAAGATCCAGTGGTAGAGGGGAAACTGATTCCTCGGTTCCGAAGTTTGGAGTTGTTTGGATGGATTTATGGCGTTGAAGGGAGACCTATCGTTGGTAAATGGGAGTCTAACATAGGAGTCCTTGTTGTCTAGGTCAGTGCTTCATAAACTGGTGAATGGTTCACCCAAGGGCAAATTAAATAATTTTGGGATGAATGACATAATTTATTCAGATTTTTTTTTCTCTATTCTTAAAAAAGGCATTGCTATTAGTGTCTTAGCAAGCTCTTATTGGTTTTAATGGCAGTGGAGCTGGATATTTGATGGCAGTGGAGCTGGAAATTTGATATGTGTTTTTCTCTCTACCTATGGTTTTCTAATTTCAAAGTAGTAGGATATTTCACAAATTTACTGTAATATAACTTTTTAGGGATGAGCTAGTGGGATCATACATTTATAATTGGCAACACTGGAGGATCGCTGCAGGCAACTGTTGAAGTGTAACATTACTTTGTGTTGGCAATTTAGCTTCTTTTCTGCTAGAACTAGAATTCTATATATATTGAGTGTACTTCAATCTACCAGCACTTATTTTCATCAAGACGTTGGAATGTTTTTTTCTCATTCTAATAGAATGATTTTCCAACTCCAGTGGTAATTAAACTTCTTTTTTTTTACTCCCAGTTTTCTTTACATATTTTTAGGATGTTCAAAAAGTTGAATAAAATAAACACTTAAGTAATTAGTTAATTTATGTTTTTTGCTCGTGTGACATTATATATAAAATTATACACAAAACAAAAATTACCAAGAAACATAAGAAAATTTAGTTGAGGGTGAATTACATTTTGTGATAAAGACTCAATGGTGAATGACACATAAATAGTTTAAGAAGCACTGGTCTAGGTGTTCCAGAGATGAATAGAGGGCCAGAGAGATGGCGTCTGCCATGGACCTGTTGTGGCAGTGCATTAACCAGCTGGGAGATTGGAGCTAATGTGCACCTTCATCAGTCTCATTAAGCACTTCATGATGGTGGATGTCAGAGGCACTCGATGGTAGTCATTAAGGAATGCTGACTTACTTTTCTTCGGGACCGGGATGATAGTGGTCTTTTTGAAGCAAGTGGGGTCCTCAGTATTGGAGTCGTAAGAGATTAAAGATGTCTATCTTTAAAATTAAAGATCCACAGTAATGGTTGGTACAGGTGCACCAACATTGGTTGGTGGCATTCCACCACCGCCCTTCTGTTCAAAACGGGACATGCATTGAGTTACTCAAGGAGCGCCCCATTTTTGCCAGCCCTACTGCCTACTTATGTTTTGTAATCTGTTATAGCATGCAAGCCTAGCCACAATCTACAACGCAAACGCCCAGGAACAAAGGAGATTACGAAAAGTGGTGGACACTGCCCAGTTCATCAAAGGTACTGACCTCCCACCATAGAAAGGATCTATAGGAGGCACTGCCTTAAAAAGGCACCTGGCATCATCAAAGACCCACACCATCCTAGCCACACATTCAGTTCACTCCTACCATCAGGAAGGTTTATTGAATTATTTATTGATTGTATATTTAAACATGTAGTGCCTGTTATGCTGCTGCAAGTAAGACTTTCATTGTTCTGTTGCCGGTACACATGACAATTAAACACTCTTGACACATAGCATTTTGGGAAGTTAAACCAGGGCATGACTTGCACAAATAATGCCAGGGCATGACTTGCACAAATAATGCCAGGGCCCTGTGGAATGTTGTCAAATAAAGGGACCTAGTTCCCTGGAAGTGGCAAGACAGGTACATGGGGTGGTGAAGAAGATATTTGGCACGCTTGCCTTCATCAGTCAGGACACGGAGTACAGGAATTAGGACATCATGTAATAGATGTATGTTGTTGTCAAGACCAGAGTTGGAGTATTGTGTGGATGAGGTCATCCTGCTATAGGAAGAATGTTATTAAGCTGGAAAATGTGCCAAAATCACAGAGATGATTTACAAAGATATTACTGGGTCTGGAGACCTTGTGTAATAATAGGCTGGATCTTGTTACCTTGAGTTTAGGAGGTTAAAAGGTGACCTGATGGAGGTTTACAAAATCATGAAAGGTGTACATAAATTGAATGGTTATACTCCTTCCCCCAGGGTAGCGGGGTCTAAAATTAGACGGCACAGGTGAGAAAAAGATTTATAGGGGACCTGAGGGGCATGTGGTTTTACACAGCCAGTGGCGGGCACATGGAATGAGATGTCTGAGGAAGAGGGGGAAGGGGGGGGGGGAAGGCAAGCACAATTACAATTAAAAGACTGACAAGTGCATAGATAGGAAATGGTTTAGATGGTAATGGGCCAAGTGCAGGCAACTGGGACTAGCTCAGGTGGACACCATGGTTGGCATGGATGTGTTGGGCTGAAGGGCCTATTTCCGTGCTGTAAAGCTCCATGACACTATATTGCTCCATCCCACTGCGCACAAATAGCTCCCCTTAATCACAAAGATGCCATCCTGCTGTGTTCCCTTCCTCCCCGAAACACCCCTCAGTGTATCGCTGGCACTGGAAGCGCAGAGATCAAACGTGAGCGTCCGTCAATAGTGGGTGGGGTGGGGGGGGTCTATTGGCGGGGGTGCAGCATGAGATGGTCCATCAGTATTGGGACCGTTGGTGGGTCGTTTATCGGTTGGAGGTCTGGCGGTGGTGGGGTGGCAGTAGGGGTGCAGCAGGAGAGGACAATGCAGGTTGGGGATCACAGGAAGCGAGGATGGGCGCAAGGTTGGTTAAGGGTACGGTGCAATGGGTAAAGACAGGTTCAGGTGCAATTTATGGAGCAGCAGAGTCAGGGTGGAGAAGCACTGAAGGGGCCATGGGCAGAGCCTGTTGGAGAAAGATCGAGGCCACAGTTAGAATGGTGAGAAGGTGGGGTTAAGGGGAATGGTCAAGGACAGAGGGAGGTGGTGCATGGGTCAAGGGGCAGTCAGGGTCATGTGGAGGTGGGCTCATGGGATGGAGGCAGGGTACCGAGAAGGGGACAGACACAAAATGCTGGAGTAACTCAGCAGGACAGGCAGCTTCTCTGGAGAGATAGAATGGGTGACGTTTCGGGTCGAGACCCTTCGGGGTCAGGGTATGAGAATGTAAAGTCAAAGGGAAGAGTGAGAGTAAGAGTGATGAGTTGGGAATCAGGATAGTGGGTAGGTGGGGTCAAGGTAATAAAAGTAGACTTTTGGAGGGAGCTGGACCTTGGCCTGGGGACAGGGGCGGAGCCTGAAGAAGGGGCGGGACTTGGAGACATGGGGCGGGGCCTGGTGAGGTAATTTATGCAGATTAATCGCATCTCCCGCCCCCATGTGCAAATTATTAGCATACGACCCGTGCCCAAGTCCTTGATTGGTTACAGCAGAATATATTAATGATTAGCCCCGCCCCTCTCCAGCTCCGTGACGTCACTAAGCGCGGCCAGGGGGAGATCCGGGTCCTCTCCGTAGCAGCCCACCTCATCAGCCTGACTAAAAACAAATTACTTTGCGCAAATCAAATAGCAAAGGCTCTACAGATTCGTCGTAAAAATATTGGCTAGTGCGACGGCATCGGAAGAATTACCCGCGAATTGCTGTGACAGTCGGTAGAAGAAGCATTGGCGAGAGATTAAAATGGCGGCCGGCGGTGACGGTTGGGGTCCTGATGGGTCAGGTGGCCGACGCCGTGCCGTAGTGGACAAACACCCGCAGGGCGTAGAATCGGTAAATGTTGCCACGTGGGCACGGTGGGGTTTGACCGGACGATGAGGCGTTAACGACGTTCCCGGCTCCGCGCTGTGGCTTGGCCTGTGCTTTATTTCATCGCCCCCTTGAGCGGGAAGGTCCCGACAGGCGAGCGCGGTGGGCACCCGCTGGGGGAGGGGTTATAAAAGGCGGCGCGCTGGTGGCCGGCGCAGTCGCCGCCTCCGTGGGATGGCGAGTGGAGCAGCGTCAGGGTTGGGTGCTGTCCGGCCCCGAGCACCAGGCCCAGCCTCTGCCTCTGCCTGCGGGCCCAGCCCAGAGCAGGTGCTGGCCGGCTTCAACCGCCTGCGGCAGGAGCAGCGCGGCCTGGCCGGCAAAGGGGCGGAACTGGAGCAGGAGGTTGCGGAGCACGGGTGGGTTGATGAGGGTGGTGAGAGGGGGCGGAGGGTGGTGAGAAGGAGGAGGATGGTGGGAGGAGGGTGGTGAGAGGAGGAGTGCGGCGGAGGCATTCAAGTAGGGGGCATTGGACATAGAGAGAGATAATGCATTTCGTTGTCTCTGTACTGTACACTGCACAATGACAATAAAGTTTGAATCTGAATAATGGCTGCAGAAGGGGGTGGTAAATAACATTGTGGGGATTCGGCCGGGGGGGGGGGGGGGGGGGTGAAGTAGATAAGAGCTGCTAAGGGAGCGTTAGAGGTGGGTACAATTTAAAAGTTTTAAATACTATTTGACAGGTGCACGGATAGGGATAATTTGGAGGGAGGTAAGGAAAATGGGACTAGTCACGTCTTGGTCACCCTGGAGAAGTTGGGCCGAAGGTCCTGTTTCCGTGGTGTGTAACTGTGACCAGGTTGTTTGGGGAAGATCTAGTTTTTTGGGGAGTAATTTGTGAGGGAGAGGGATGGCATGGTGGGCACCGAAGATGGGGGTGATTGGTTCACTGAGTATTGGGTCGTGTGTTCTGTCCAGGGGAGAAGTAGCAAATGTAGGGGGAGTGATGGGCGATCGAGCAGGCACTTTAATCGCATCTTCTCTCTACCCCTCCCAGACTTGTCATTGACACCCTCGCAGAGGTGGACCCCAGCCGCAAGTGTTACCGCATGGTGGGGGGTGTACTGGTGGAGCGGACGGTGAAGGAGGTTCTACCAGCGCTGGAGAACAACCGCCAGCAGGTGAGGAGGCCAGGACATCGGATGAGGTTCTGAGATCCTCTCTCCGGTGTAAACTCATCTATCTGGGTCATGGTGACCAGAACTATCCCCAGGATCAGGCTGGGGTCCAACTGGTATTGGAATGGTTCCTGCACCCCCTCCCTGCCCTTGTAGTCTGAGGCTCGTCTGAAGGAAAGTGAATGGTCATTAGTTCTAATCAGTCCTCGCTGCCTTGCATCACCTCTCGTCTTGGCATTGAACTATATTTGCTGTTTTTCCTGCACCGTTGCTCTGCATTCCTGACCCTTCTGCCTCACTGCCATCCACATGGATAGTTTTTCTACTGTCTGCAAACTTCTCCATTTTGCTCCCTGTCTTATATTTAGCTCTACTATTATCTAGTTTGCTTAGAATAACTGATGGCATAAATGTTTTGTGTTTGCTTTATATCCAATGCAATAAAGTTGCTGTAATTAAGAATTTGTTCTGGTTCATATCCAGTGCATATGAGCCAGTTACAAATAAACACTTGACTTCTAAAATTACCAGTGTCCACAACACGGAGCGAGGGACTGATCCTATGGTCCATCTGAAAACCACTTTAGATACACAAACACCCACCAGCCATTCCCTCTGCTCCTTCCCACTGAGCCCTTTGGATCCAATCTATCAATCGCTTTGAATCCTGAGACTTTCACTGGATGCAGCTGACAATGTGATTAGTCATCTCCCACAGGCAGGGAAAGGGAAAGTCCAAACTTGGCTGTCCCAGTTAATGCCTGGGATGTTTTCCATTGGCGGATCCACTACTTTGTTATAGTCCATCTGGGCAGTTGGTTTCTCTGCTCCTTGTAGCATCCCACTGCTCAACTCTCCTGCCCCAAAGTGAGATGCATACCTGAACATTAGTGCTACCTTCCAGTGCCCGAGACCAGGGTTAGTTCCCGACCTTGGGTGCTGTCAATGTGAAGTTCGCACTTTCTTCTTGTGACCATATGAGTTTCCCCAGGAGCCCAAATGTTCTTCCATGTCCTAAAGACCGAGTCAGACTGAGGCTGGAAATTGTCCCCTTATGTGGGTGAGGGGTAGAATGTAGAGAGTGGCTGGGAATATGTGTGGAGCATAAACTTGGAATCATGTGAATGGGTGGTTGTCAGTCAGCATGGACTTGGTGGGCTGGTGGGCCTGCTTCTGTGTGTTATCGCCCCAATACTGGTTATGGACACGGGATTGTGTGTTAAAATGTTAGACCTCAGTGTCACGGCAGTAACCTCCACCATATTGAGGAATCCCAATGCACCAGCTTACTCCCTGTCAATGCACCACAGTTCCCCTGCCACACCGCTGTCCTCATGCCTGTGACCCTGAGCCACACTGTTGACCCCTGCCCATGACCATGAGCCACGTTGATGCCCCCCCCCCGCCCATGACCCTGAATCCCGCTGTGTTAACGCTGGTTTGTCCGCTCCTGCAGCTGGTGAAGCTGATTGAGACACTGAACGCCCAGATCCAGAGCAAGGGCCGTGAGCTGACTGAATACCGGGAGAAGTACAACATCAGGCTGATGAACGAGGAAGACAGGTCGACCCGCGAGAACGACTCCAGCGGCAGGACGGGGGGCACGGGGGTGTTGGTGTCCTAGCCGGGCCCCGGTGGGCTCCCCCACCCCCGCTCCCTCCCTGGAGGAGCAGATTAGGCCCCAGGCCCTTCCGACTGGGGAAGGCACCGCAACATCACTCCTGGACACTGGGCTCCTGTCTTGTGTGGCACAGGGACCCAAATTACTCGGCCCGGGGTTCCTGGCACGGTTCTCCATTACATTGTTGTGTTGTAACGTGTGCATCTGTTAATGTGCTTATTAAACTCTGTAGTTGTAACCAGGAGCCTCTGACTTTTCTACCACATACCCTGCCTTTCCCACAATTGGGCTTGAGCTCCCTTGTGACAGACTGGGTACGGGCTGAATGGTTGCCGCCTGTCCAGGTGTTACAGAGTGGAGATGATAGGGTCCCTAAGCAGAGAATGCTCTATCACCAAGGGCAGCCAATGATGGACATCAGTGAAGGGATGCTGGTGGGACCAGGGCCAGAGTAACGCTAGCATGCCTGGGCTGAAACACAGCTAATCCAATATTCGGTCAGCAGATCGCCCTGGCTGCTGATCGTTGAAGGCGCGGGTCCACCTCATGAGCAGAGGGGAGGAAGCTTCCCTTGCCCATCCGGACTGCTAGCACTCGCTGGGCTTCAGTGCAAAGGATTGCTAGTGCTGCTGGAGAAGGTTGAGACAGTCGACAGGAGAATGGCTCAGAGTAGATGTTCAGTTGGAATGTACAGTCGTCCCCACCCATGTCCCCACTCCCTTCTGTCACCCCCACTCTATTGAAATCAATAATCAAAATGGGTAGAGATTGTGAACAATAAGTCACGTTCTGTATATCCTTGAGTAAAACAGATTTTACGCCAGAATCGCCCTAGAACCTAGATAGAAACAAAGAACTGCAGATGCTGGTTTAATACACAAAACCACACAAAGTGCTGGAGTACCTCATCAGATCAGGCAGCATCTCTGGAGAATATGGATAGGTGATGCTTTGGGCCCAGACCCTTCTTCAGACTGATATGGTTTGTTGAGTTACTCCAGCACTTCTGTCGTTTCACCGTAAAAGTAGGCGCCGATGCTGCTGGTCTGCACTATGGAGCCCTTCTTCACCGGCTCCGGTACAATGCGGTTGATGCAGCTGTTGTAGCCCCTGGCTGGCAGCAGTTTCTTCAGGTTACTGCCACTGACAGCATATGCCCAGTCACCGTGGGGCTCCCTCCCCTCTCACCAGCTGCTGCTTCTTCCTGCCGATTTGTCTGTTTCCCCTCCATTGCCACTTTCCCCCCTGGAGCTGCCAAAATCTTCCATCTTGGAATATTTCGGCAACTGGGGGAGAAGGTGGCGGTGGGGATCAGACTGAGTGATGGCTGACAGTAAGAAGTGGTAGCTGGTGATAGGGGAGGGAGCCCCATGGTGATAGCACATCCTGTTAGCGGTGGAGGCCTGAAGAAACTGGAGGAGCAGCGAGCCCGGACGATGCTTTTATATCTACAATGCGGTCGGAAAGCCTTCGCCATCCTCCCGTTGCAGTAACAGGTCATTCAGGAAACCGGACCACCTATTGTGTGTTTACGCAAGTGCGAGTTTCCATAACTCATGCTTGTGTATGTCAAGGTGTGCCTGTACCTCTAGGTGATTCTGTTTCCTAAACATTAACTGGAATTGCCTCAGTCATAAAGGCAGAGCAGAATTTGAGATATGTCCAGGAGAACGTTTTGATGCAGTGTGTAGCTGGGCTAGCGAGGGAAGGAGCATTATTGGATCTTGTTTTGAGGAAACAATTGCTCGGGTTGAGGGAGTGTCAATCAATATATTTTAAAGTGGTTGGGGAGAAGATCAGTGGTGGACCAGAACTGAACAGTTGGGCACGCTACAACTTTATTTGGAGCACAGGAGGCTATAGGGTGATAGAAAATAGGTGCAGGAGTAGGCCATTCGGCCCTTTGAGCCAGCGCCACCATTCAATATGATCATGGCTGATCATCCAAAATCAGTACCCCGTTCCTGCTTTCTCCCCATATCCCTTGACTGCTGGCACTTGGGATACTTGCCTTTGTTAGCGGAGGCATTGAATACTGAGAGCAGGGAGGAGGTGCTGCATCTTAGTCAGACCTGAACTGGGTACTGGAAGGGTGTGGAGCACTGTGGAGTGCAGACCAGATTCACCAGTATATTGAACAAAACACATGGTGCTGGAGTAAGTCCGGGTCAGTGTCCATCCTCCACAGATGCTGTCTGACCTGCTGAGTTACTTCAGTGTGTTTTACTCACTGCCTTATGTCTTCACCAGGATATTGCCTGGGATGGAGTGCTCCAGTTGTGTGGAGAGGCTAGGTCTGTGGTCCCTGCAGCAGAGCAGGTAAGAGGAGACATGACTGATATAGACTGACGAGGGTTATAAATGGGGTAGACAAGGAATCGTTTCCCCATATCAGAGCTGGATGAAACAAGAGCACTTAGATTTAGGGTAAAGGGGTGAGATTTAGATGGGGTCAGAGAGTGGGAAGTACCTGGAACACACAGCTGGAGAGAGGTGAAACTAGAGTCAGTGACAGCATTTAATTGTCGAGAGAAGCAGTACAGAAGGCCAAGTGCTGGAGGACTGGATACGATTCCTTCCGACATTAATACGGATGGATGGCGTTTAGGCAATGTGGGCCACACGGCCAGTATATGTGGTCTATGACTCGATAATGGCAAACCGGCCAGATGATAGTGACCCTGTAGAGTGTCCCAGACAGCAGTTTTATTTGAAGCAGAACGAGCGGGAAGCAGCCTGGGCTCAGTGGATCGCCAAGGTGTAGATGTCAGGGGGGCAGTGCTTGCCGTCTGGGCCCAGACCACCAATTACATACAGCTGCTCACCCAGCACCACCAGCTGGTGTCCAACACGCCTCAGCTCCACCCCGCTGGCAGGAAACTGATACCACCTCCCCGCAGAGGGTCCTGAGGGTAACAGGAGAGAGAGAGAGAGAAAGATCAACAAACAGTGCACTGTCAACCCTGTCTCGTCACACACCCCCGGTTCAGACACAGTAAAACTCCATCTACACCGTCCCGTGACACACTCTGGGGGCACGGGTCAGACACTGTGAAGCTCTCAAGGAGGGATGCAGAGTGGCTCTGCTCTGCCGGCCGAGAGGTTTCAAAGTCATTTTTAAAGGGTTTTTGTCGAAGGAAGAGGGACAGAAGCAGTGAGTTTTCAAAGTTTGACATAACGTCGGACTGCGGAGACTTATCTTCAAAGGATTTCTCCTTTTAGTGAGGAATTCCAGCGTTTCTGGAGTGTACCTGGTGATCGGGATTCGGAAAAAGCGGGGGTTGTGGTTTCTAGCAGTGTGAAACCCTGCTTCTATACCGTTTTGCCCAGACCAGGTCGCCTGGGCATAAACAAAGAGAAGGTACTTTTTGAATCCGGCAGTTTCTGGAGGCTCGGTAGACCTGGAAAAAGCCTCCCAAAATTGCTCTCGACAGAGAAGATAAGCGTGGGCGTTTTCCTTGCTCGGATGGAGAGAACTTCGGCTGCCATTTACGACTGAGACCACTGCTTTTGTCTCTGTTTCTGGCTCAGAGCTACACATCTGTGGTTTCAGCTGCAGTTTCAGGGTCATTCGAGGAGGGTCCTTACGTTGACGTGGGTGGGGGATCACATATGGGATCAATGTCCAAACCGGGTACCAGTGGACCAAGGAGGCAATAGAATTGGGTCAACACGATCTGTTTCAGAAGAACGTGATTGCCTCGTCCGAGATTGGAGGGCGGATATGTGAGTTTATTTTAAAGTCACTGCAGGAGGTGGCCCGAGCAATAGAGAAGGGGCTCACAGTGGGCGGGGTCTTATTACCGGTGGAAACGTGGGTGTTCACCGTGAGACCGGTTTTCCTGCCTTGTGTTCCCACTTTCATCCGGGATACGTTCCTTCTTCCACACCTGGCAAAGCTAGGGGAGGTGCGGTCAAGGCTGACGAGGCTTATACAGCCCTGGCGCGACTCGCGCTTTAAAGGGATGACTGAGATATTTAAAAGATGGGTTTGTGAATGTGGGAACGAGGTCGGGCACGGAGGGGAGTGTCTATGTTGAGCACGAGGGAATTCGCTCTCGCATGTTTTGGAGTTGGGGTTATGCATGGTGTCATGCGTGCAAGGAGGTTGGACACTTTCGTTGGGTTGTCCCAATGGCCGGCTGTTGCAATAAATCCGTACGCGTATATGGAGTGTGAGAGGTTGCAGCCCCAGTACGAATATCTGAAGGGGCTGCTCCTCAAGTATTGCTTGCATTTTAGTTCCACGATTCTGGTATTTGGGCACAAGGCAGGGAGTGGGGAGGGTCGATCAGGAGGGTGGGATATCTCTGTCGATTTGCTCCTTCGCTGGACCAGGCAGCGGGTAGTCGATGGTCACACCAGAGTCGGCTGCCTGCCCCTCTTCCGGGCCTATGTCCGTGCTAGCATGTCGCTGGAGAGGGAACACGCGGTGTCCACGGGGACTCTGAAGGCCTTCCGTGCATTGTAGATGAAGATGCCATTATTGTATTATAATGATTGCCTGATGCAATGTGACTATTGAACGTCGCTGGACCTTCCGGTACACTGTAATATATGTACCAGATGGAAGGGGGGGGGGGGGGGGATGAGTAAAGCTCGCTCTGCACTGTCTCTGAGACTCACGTGTGTCGTAGATGTACAGATCGCCGCAGATGTTGTCGGCGGCCTTGTTGAAGCATTCGCCCCCGTGCAGCACCACGAAGGGGCCCACCTGCACCGCGGCGTGGTGTCGCCGGGATGTCGGGGTGCCGGGAGTCACCACCCCCTCGCTGATGAGGGAGCTCAGCCTCGCCACGAGGCCTGGGGCACAGGGAGGCTGGGCCTGTGGACAGTTAGAGATGTGGGAAGGCCCCGAGTCAGACGCCCCTCAACACTGCCCCCTCCAACTGGACACCCTCCAACCTCTACCCACCCCCCCCCCCATCACCCTCCAAACAACCTGCAAACACTCCCTCGCTCCGTTATCCCACCCCCCCCCCACACACACACACACACACCCGGACTTGCACGCACCGCCCATCCCTGCTCACAGTCCATCCGTCACTGACCTGCACGGACCCCTCGTTCCAGACCCCGGCCACCTCGAACCCCTGGCTGTTGCGCCCCCCGAACAGCAGCAGCTGGACGGTGCCCCCAACACGGCCCGGCCTCCGGCACAGGCTCGCTGAGTGTCCCGAGCGCGACGCGACTCGTGAGGTCTGCTCCTCGTACCTGGCGGAGGGAACAGGCCGTCACTACTGGGCACACTCCTGCCGCTCACCCCCCCCTTCCCTTCCTCCCTCCTTCCACTTCCTCCCTTCCTCCATCCTTAACCCCGTCCGCCCATGCTCCCCCACCATCTCCCCCCACCATTCTCCTTCCTTAACCCTATCCTCATTCCTCTCCCCCCCCCCCCTTCCTCTATCAACCATGTCCACCCTCCCGGCTTCCCCCATCCTTCCTCCTTCCTTAACCCTGTCCTCATCCCCCCCCCCCCCATTTCTTCTCTAGCTCTCCCCACTGTTCTCCCTCTCCCCCTTTCCTCGATCCCTAACCCCCCACCTCCCATCCCCCTACCCTCGCCCCCTCCTCGCTCGCTCATTTACCCCCTGCCCACTCACCGGTACCGACCCCGCTGGATGTCAACCTGCAGCTGGAAGATGCTGGCGAACCTCCTCTGGGTGCGGACCCCTCCCTCGCGGCCCACCACCCAGAGCCGCCGCTCGGTCAACTGGGTGACGGTGTGACCACTCAGGCCAACAGGCGACAGGGTGCCTGCCTCCTGCTGTAGTGCCCTCCAGGTACCGGGCTCAGCACTGCCCAGCTCAATGGCGTGGAGATCGGTAAGCCGTCGCCTGCCGTCCCAGCCGCCCACCAGCAGCAGCCAGCGCCCTTGCAGCACCGCCGTGCCGTGGTGACTGCGGGCCGGGCCTCCCCGCACCACACCCTCCACCACCAGTGAGGGGGCCAGGACCACCGCCTCGCCCAGCGGCCCCTCCCGCAGGTCCGCCGACTTGGTGCCCCCGTACACCACCAGCTTGTCGCCCACCACGTTGACGCTGTGGAAGGCCCGGGCCAGCAGCGGCGACGAGCCCGCCCTCTTCCAGCTCCAGTGGACCTCAGGACCCTCCGGGGCCCTGGCCTCTGCCGCTCCACCCTGCAACAGGAGGGAGAGGGTAGTGTCACCGGCCACAGACCAACCGTCTCACAGGTCAATCGGCACCACCGGACAGTCAGCCAATCTGCCTACGACTTTATCGTGCTTTACTACCTTACACGGAAGTCTCAAATTTCCCATGCCTTACCACAAGTCCCATGCCTTAGCACGTCCCATGCCTTAGCACAAGTCCCATGCCTTAGCACAAGTCCCATGCCTTAGCACAAGTCCCATGCCTTAGCACGTCCCATGCCTTAGCACAAGTCCCATGCCTTAGCACAAGTCCCATGCCTTAGCACAAGTCCCATGCCTTAGCACAAGTCCCATGCCTTAGCACAAGTCCCATGCCTTAGCACAAGTCCCATGCCTTAGCATGTCCCATGCCTTAGCACAAGTCCATGCCTTAGCACAAGTCCCATGCCTTAGCATAAGTCCCATGCCTTAGCACAAGTCCATGCCTTAGCACAAGTCCCATGCCTTAGCATGTCCCATGCCTTAGCACAAGTCCATGCCTTAGCACAAGTCCCATGCCTTAGCATAAGTCCCAAACAACTCTCACCAACTCCTACAGATGCGCCGTAGAAAGCATTTTATCGGGATGCATCACAGCATGGTTTCGGAACAGCTCCATCCAAGACACCAAGAAATTGGAGAGAGTTGTGCACCTAGCCCAGGCCACCACACAAACCAACCTCCATTCCATTGACTCCATCTACAATTCATGCTGGCTCAGCAAACCCACCAGCACAATCAAAATTACCCTGCATCTTTCAAGGACACCATGCCTATCTCACCCAGTTTCTTTATTTCTGACACATCTGCTCTTAAGGTGAGGTTTTGCACTCCAGGACGTCTGAAATGTCCACCTTTTTCAGGCAACATGACCTCCCACCACTCTGGTTGATGGAGCCCTCACCCAGGTCTCTTCCATTTCCAACACACCTGCTCTTGGACAGGTTCTTCTCAGGCAACAGAATCATCCTACCACAACTAGAGAATAGTCCTGAACTACTATCTCCCTCATTGGTGACCGTCGGACTATCCTTGATCAGACTTTACTGGCTTTACCTTGCACTAAATGTTATTCCCTTATTAATGTATCTGTACTCTGTAAATGGCTCGATTGTAATCATGTATTGTCTTTCCGCTGATTGATTAGCATGCAACAAAAGCTTTTCACTGTACCTCGATACACGTGACAATAAACTAAACCGATTAATACCCCTCCCTCCTAACACAGCAGTAACTGAAACATAACATCCCAACTTCTATACTCAGTACCATAACTGACGAAGGCCAATGTACCAAAAGCCTTCTTTACCACCCTATCTATTTGTGATGCCATTTTCAGGGAACGATGTACTTGTGTTTAAGAAGGAACTGCAGATGTTGAAAAATCGAAGGTACACAAAAATGCTGGAGAAACTCAGCGGGTGCAGCAGTATCTATGGAGCAAAGGAAATAGGCAACGTTTCGGGCTGAAACCCTTCTTCAAACTATGTACTTGTACTCTTAGATCCAAGACTCCCCCAAGCCCTGCCATTCACTCTGAAAGTCCTGTCCTGGTTTCACTTCCCAAAGTGCAACACCTCGCACTTATCTGCATTAAACCCCATTCGCCATTCCTCAGCCCACTAGCATCAACATCTTGCAATAACTTTTGATAACCATCATCATTATCTGTAATACCGCCCACATTGTGTCATCTGTAAACTTTCTAATATTGCTGTGCGCATTCCTATCCAAATTGTTGATATAAACCACAAACACAAATGGGCCCGGCACCAATTCCTGAGGCACACCACTCATTAACACCTCCAGTTTGAAAAACTACGTTCCACCAACATCCTCTGCTTTCTTCCATGAAGCCAATTCTGTATCTAGGTAGCTAGCTCTTCAGGAATGCCATGCAAACTAACTTTCCAGAGCAGCCTACTATGCAGAACCTTATTGAAAGCCTTGTTGAAGTCTATTTAGACAATGTATATGGCCTTAATATTCTTGGTTCCTTCTTCAAATTCATAAGACGTGATACCCCACATGCTGACTATACCTATTCAGCCCCTGTCTATCCAAATGTATATGTACCTTGTCCCTCAGAATGTAGACACAAAATGCTGGAGTAACTCAGCGGGACAGGCAGCATCTCTGGAGGGAGGAATGGGTGACGTTTCGGGTCGAGACCCTTCTTCAGACAGATGTCAGGGGAGTGGGTGGCACAGAGATAGAATGTAGTCGGAGACAGTAAGACTGGTGGGAGAAGTAGGTAGGGGAAGGGGATGGAGAGAGAGGGGGTAAGCAAGGGCTAGTTGAAGTTAGTGAAGTCAATGTTCATACTGCTGGGGTGTAAGCTACCCAAGTGAAATATGAGGTGCTGTTCCTCCAATTTGCACTTGGCCTCACTCTGACAATGGAGGAGGCCCTGGACAAAAAGGTCAGATTGGGAATGGGAGGTGGAGTTTAAGTGTTGAGCAACTGGGAGATCAGGTAGGTTAAGGTGGACTGAATGGAGGTGTTCAGCGAAACGATCGCCAAGCCTGCGCTTGGTCTCGCCGATGTACAGGAAAATAATTTCTGGAGATAAAGAAAAGGTGACGTCTCGGGTCGAAACCCTTCTTCAGACAGAGTCTGGGGAGAGGGAAACTAGAGCTATGAAGAGGTACAAAGAATAAATAAATGAAAGGTGTGCAGAAGGGCAATCAAAGCCAGCAATGATGATCAGGGAAAGGTGGAACCCACAATGGTCCACATGGAGAAGGTGATAACGAGTGAAACTCAGCAGGACAGTGAAACTAGTACAACCACTATGGTGGGGGCGGGTTGAAAAGAGGGGATGAGGAGAAATCAATATTCATACCACCGAGTTATACGCTGCACAGACAAAATATGAGGTGCTTTTCCTCTAATTTGCATTTGGCCTCACTCTGACAATGGAGGAGGCCCAGGACAGAAAGGTCACTTTGGGAATGGGAGGGAGAGTTAAAGTGTTTAACATCCGGGGGATCGCAGAGGCCTTGGCGGACCGAGCAAAGGTCTTCAGCAAAATGATCACCCAGTCTACATTTGGCCTCGCCGATATAGAGGAATCTACACCTAAAACAGCAGATACAGTAGGTGCAAGTGAACCTCTGCCTCACCTGGAACGACCGCCAGGGGCCTTGGATGGAGTTGAGGGAGGAGTTATAGGGACAGGTGTTGCACCTCCTGCGGTTCCAGGAGAAAGTACCCGGGGAGCGGGTGGTTTGGGATGAGTGAACCAGGGAGTTGCGGATGAAACAGTGTCTGTGGAAAGCGTATACAATTATAAAAGAACTGGACAAGCTAGATGCAGGAAAAATGTTCCCAATGATGGGGGAGTCCAGAGCCAGGGGCCACAGTCTAAGAATAAAGAGGAGGCCATTTAAAACTGAGATGAGAAAAAACTGTTTCACCCAGAGAGTTGTGAATTTGTGGAATTGTCTGCCACAGAAAGCAGTCGAGGCCTATTCACTGGATGAATTTAAAAGAGATTTAGATAGAGTTCGAGGGGCTAGCGGAATCAAGGGATATGTGGAGAAGGCAGGCACGGGTTACTGACTGTGGGTGATCAGCCATGATCACAATGAATGGCGGTGCAGGCTCAAATGGCCTACTCCGGCACCTATTTTCTATGTTTCTATGAAAGAGGTAGGGAAGATGTGACTAGTGGTGGGATCGAGTTGGAGGTGGGGAACATGTCAAAGGATTATGTGTATGCAAAGGCTGATGGGGTGCAAGCTCTGACCAACCACATTGGTGACCGGCAGTTTGTCGAATTATTTACATCGAATTACCGACTTGCCCCACCTCAGTAACCCTCTCCCACTTAGTCCCTCAACCTTCAACATGTCCCCCCTCCCAGCTGATGTCCCCTCTCGGTCCACACCCATATAACCATATAACCATATAACAATTACAGCACGGAAACAGGCCATCTCGACCCTTCTAGTCCGTGCCGAACACGTATTCTCCCCTAGTCCCATATACCTGCGCTCAGACCATAACCCTCCATTCCTTTCCCGTCCATATAACTATCCAATTTATTTTTAAATGATAAAAACGAACCTGCCTCCACCACCTTCACTGGAAGCTCATTCCACACAGCTACCACTCTCTGAGTAAAGAAGTTCCCCCTCATGTTACCCCTAAACTTCTGTCCCTTAATTCTCAAGTCATGCCCCCTTGTTTGAATCTTCCCTACTCTCAGTGGGAAAAGCTTATCCACGTCACACCCCATGACCATTCATCACCCCAGCCTACCTCCTCTACACCAGACCCCCACCGCATCAACCCCCCTCGCTGCAAGCACCCACAACCCTCACACCACGACCCTAACTCATCACCCACCACTCCTTCAAAATTCCCACCTCTCCCTCCATCCATCCTGCTCACTCTCCCATCTCTCTATCACACACCATTCCTCCCTCTCTATCCCCCATATTAGCCCTTTATGTCTTATTCCTCTCTATATATCTTTCTCATCTCTCCCATTGTACCGCCCCTATCCCTTTCTCTCACCATCTCTCTCCTCCTCCCTACCCCCTTCCATCCTCCCCCTCTTTTCGCATCCCATCCCATCCTCGCTTTCTCTTTCCCTCCCTTGTTCTCTCCATCCTCCCCCCTCGCTCTCCTCCATCCTCTCCTCCCGCACTCCCCCCTCCCTCCCCCTGCTTCACCCTCTCTCCCCCCACTTCACCCCTCCCCCTGACCCACCCCTCCACTGCCTCATCTCCCGCCTCACCCCCTCTCCCCATCACCCCGCTCCCCCTGTCTCACTATCTCCTCCCCCCCCCACCTCCTGTCCCTCCCCTCGAAGTGTCCCAATGGAAACATCACCTGTCCATGTCCTCCAAAGATGCTGCTGAATCCACTGAGTTACACCAGCACCTATTTTCCTCTCCTTGCTCCCCTCCCTCCTCACACTCTCCTTCCCTCCCTCTCCCACTCTCCCTCCCCTCCCTCCACCATACCTCCTCTCCCTCCCTCCTTCCTCCCTCTCCCTCCCTACTCCTTTCACTCTCTCCTTTCTTCCCTCCCCCCTCCATCTCCCTCTTCCTCTCTTCCTCCCTCCCTCCCTCCTTGCGTCCCACCAAAGATCTTATAGCTCCGATATAAGCTCTTTGCTTACCATTCCCTCCCTCGACCTCCTCCCCCACCCTCTCCCTCCCTCCTTTCCTCTTTCCTTCCGGTTCCCCCGCTCTTCCTCCCTCTCTCATTGTTTTACCTGCATTTCTTGCAGCGCTCTGGTTGCCAGGCAACAGTTCCCCTGGAGAAATGCATTGACGCTTTACAGCAGTGTTGCAAAGTGTCTGCATAACAACTCTAGTAATGGTTACCCCTAGTCTCAGACATAGGCCGTGGGGGCTTGGGGTGGGGGGGGGGGGGGGGGGGTTAACCCTCTCCGAAAGGCGTGTGTGGAACGGGACAGGCGGTGAGAGGATTAAGAGCAGGTTCATGTTCCTTTCTTCTAGGAGCAGAATCAGGCCATTCGGCCCATCAAGTCTATTCTGTTATTCAATCACGGCTGATCTATCGACCCCAATCTCCTGCCTTTTCCCCCCATAACCTTTTATGCCCGTACTAATCAAATCCAGTCCAGTAGACAGGACAGGCAGATAGTGATAGACTGCATTGCATTCAATGTCATGCTCAAGGTCTGAGTAAGACAAGTGATGACTGGTAGACAATTGGTATGTGGGACTGAGGTAAGAGAGCCATGACAGATACATGGCTGAGGCAGGGACAAATGCTTCAGGAAGAGAGCAGGCGGGGGACTGTATTTTCGATTAGGGACCACATCATGGTGGTAGAGAGAGGGCATCCCTAGGCGATGGTCCCGTGGGGGTGTATGTGTGGAACTGAGAATGAGAAGGGGGTGACCACTTTGATGGGACTGTACCCAGGCCCTGGTGGTCAGTGGGAATTCGAGGAGCAGATGTCCAGGGAGGGCACAGATAGCTGCAAGGATGGTGAAAAGGATCTGCAGGAAGCTGTGACTGAAGAGGGCAGCTAATGTCATCAAAGACCCACACCATCCTCTCCACACTCTCATCTCGCTGCTACCACCGGGAAGAGGTACAGGAACCTGAGAACCGTTAACAGCAGGTTCAACTCAAGAACAGCTCCTTTCCATCAGCCATTGGGCTCAGGAGCAGTACAGCCCCAACCACAGAATGTACATTGTACACAGTCCTGACCATAGAATGTACACTGTACACCAACCTGGTTACTCTGTCTACTTTGGTTCTTGCTCTAACATGACCAGCTTTACTTAACATAACTGATAATTTATCGTCTATTTATTTGCGATTGTTGCTGCATACAACCTGCCTGTAAAACTGCAGTGTAAGAATTTCACAGTTCCTGTTCTTATCTGGTGCAAATGACAAATAAAGGTTCTTGAATCATGAATAATAATGCTGTCATTGTCAGGGATTTCAACTTCCTTAATATTGACTGGGACTGCCACAGTGTGAAGAGACTAGATGGGGAAGAATTTATCAAGTGTTCTCAAGCAATATGTAGAAGGCCTGCTGGAACAGGGCCCACACTGGGTCGCCTCTCAGGAAATGAGACAGGGCCTGCAGAGTCAATGGGGGAGCATGCTGGACCAGTGGCCATAAGTCTATTTCCCACCCGTGTCACCTCTGCTCTCGCACCCAGATAGAACTGGGGATAGAGTTCCCCTGGTCCTCACCTTTCACCCCACGGGTATGCACATCCAACACATCGTTCTCCAACATTTCCATCACCTTCATTGATCCCACCACCGGTCACAACCTCCCCGCACAACCCCTTGGTTCTTTCATCACTTCCCACTCAAAATACCCCCTTCATGGGGTTCCCCCTGCAACCACTTAAGAGGTACCACTCTCACTCTACCTCTGCCCTCACATCCATCCAGGAACCTGAGCAGACCTTCCAGGTGAGACAGAGGTTCACATGTCCCTCTTCTAACCTCATCTACTGCATTCGATGCTGTCGATGTAGCCTCCTTTATATCAGCGAATCCAAGCTTCGACTAAGTGACCGTTCCTGCCAACACTTCCACTCAGTCTGCCTGGGTCTGTTGGTTGGACACCATTTTAACTCTCCTCTCATTCCCACACTGACCTTTCTGTCCTGAGCTTCCTCCATTGCCAGAGTGAAGCCACACTCAAACGGAAAGAATAGAAGCTTATATTCCACGTGTCCACAAGATAATGGTATGATTCTGATTTTAAATAATTCCACTCTTTCCCCCTCTCACATTCTTGTGCCCTCCTACCCCACGGAGCACCTATTTCTCAAACTATCCCACCACTCCCCCCCCCCCCCCCCCCGTTCCCTTCTGCCTGTATCTCCCAATTTAACTTTACATTTTACTTTACCGCACCTTATCTGACACTTTTTTAGCAAAGATTCATATCTAAACCTTCGATCTGCCAATCTGATCCCTCTCACCCGCATAAACCCGTCACTTGCCAGACTTTCTCCCAGCATCTGGAGTTCCTTGTTTCTACATTTTGTCTCGCTCCCACCTCTTATCCAGCTTTCTTCCCCCCCATTACAATCAGACCGAAACTTCAAGTTCCTGGGCGTGCACATGACCGAAGATCTGTCCTGAGCTCAGTACATTGATACAATCGGAAAGAATGCTCATCAACCCCTCTCATTCCTTAAAAGATTGAGGACACTCGGTATATTAGTGGATACTCTATTGAACCTCAAAAGGTGTCCAATAGACAGCGTAACAGCTGGTTGCATCACAGCCGGGTTAAGTAACTCAAACATTCAGTAACTCAAACACCGAGGTGGCAACTTTTTCACATTGGTTAGTGGGCATATGTGGCGACTGCCAGAGGAAGTGATAGAGGCACATACAATTACCATGATCAAAGACATTTGGCCGGGTACATGAATAGGAAAGGTTTGCAGGGATACAGGCCAAGAGCAGGGATATGGGACGAGCTTGTGGATAGCTAGAGGAGGAGAGAGGGTTAATCTCGCTGATGGGGAACAGGTGCCCGATGTGTGTTGTTACATAAACTCCACATTGAGTTTGAACCTGTTTTGGATGTCGGTTTAAGCTTGCACAGATCAGCGATCGCCACTAATTCCTGGTTCCAACACACTGGCATGTGTACATAGTCCTTCATCAGGGTCATTACTGGGACATTGTCGGGCTGAGTGGGTCTCAGCTACAAGCAGGTGAGTGGAGCAGCCAGACACAGCAACTAACGTGGGAGAGAGTGTCCGGGCACAGAAAGTGGGATAGAGGAGAGAGACTGCGAGAACGGCGGAAGGTGGAGGATGGGCAGAGGAGAAAGAGGGAGCGTACGGAGGCAGGGATAGAGCGAGGCAGCCTGAGAGGAGGCATTGTGGACACATCATCGTGCAAGCGGAGTGTCCGGGCGAAAGAGGGGACAAGGAGTGGGCAAGAAAAGGGAGACAATGTGTGAGAGCATGGAAAAGAGTAGTGTGGGGGAGAATGGTAACAAGACCGAGGAGATGAGAAAATGAGAGAGAATGCAGAAATGAGGGAGGGAGGGAGGAGGAGAGGGAGGAAATGGGGAGATAAAGTGGGAGATGGAGAGAGACGCTACAAAGGAAGTTCGATCTGTTGCAGACGGACGGACGGACGGAGGGAACCCGTCGCTGTGCCCGGCCTCTCACCGCCACTGACGGGGCAGGTTTAGAGGGATATGGGCCAAATGCAGGCAGGTGGGACTAGTGTAGATGGGACATGTTGGCTTGTGGGGGCAAGTTGGGCCGAAGGGCCTGTGTCAACGCTGTATGACTCTGACTATGACTAACTGTCGGGATCCACAGACTCCCACGCCAAACTTCCTTCTCCAATTGCACCCACATCCCACCCCTCTTCCACCACAGTACACAAGCGGGCAGTATGGACTTCCAAGCACTCCCCAGGATCCGGGATGAAGAACGAGAGAGCAGCCTGGGATTCGTTCATGGAGTCTCAGGGCCAGGTAAGGAAGTCGGGGAGGGGTGTAGGGTGATGGTGAGTTTGGAGAGACACCCGTCAGTGTACAGATATCCCCCTGAGAGGGATATTCCCTTGCAACCCCACTCGGCTGAACTGTATATCACCGTATACCCTGAATTTACAGTCTTCAACACAGCCCACAGCCCCAGTATTCTTGGTGTCATCTGTAAACATACTAATCAGCCCATCTACGTGTAAGTCCAAGTCATTTATATGTATATCATAAACAACAGAGGCCCCAGCACAAATCCCCACAGACCTCCAGCCTGATTATTGTCCTTCCAACACAACCCTCAGTCTTCCATCAGTAAGCCTGTTCTGAATCCATGCACCAAGTGACTGTTAATCCTGTGCATCCTAATCTTCTGGATTTGCCCACAATAGGGCAACTTTATCAAATAATTCATGTAGACAACATCCACTGCCCTACCCTCGTCGATCACCTTCATCACCTCCTCAAAAACTCAATCAAGTTTGTAAGATGAGACCAGTCATGTACAAAGTCACACGTACTGTCCATTATTAACATATTCTCTTCCAAATAGGAGTAAATCTTATCCCCAAAAAAACCCTCTCCAGGTGAGGCTCACCGGCCTGGAAAAGGAACACCACGAGCTACTCTCATGGTCTCTGGGAGCTCGCCAGTGGCTAGAGAAGATGCACAGATCTGCATCGAGGTTCCCACTATCCTTCTCTCACAATAACCCGAGGTAGATTCCATCAGGTCCAGGGGATTTATCCTCCTCAATGCTCTTCAAGAGTTCCAACACATCTCAAACCTTGCATATTAGCATTCTCCACACTGATCTCACTGTCCTTTTCCTTGGTGAAAATAGATGCAAAGTGCCTCGCCGACATCCACAGACTCCAAGCACAAATTTCCTCCTTTATCCTTCCACGATCTATCTTCTCCCTGGTTACCCTCTTGTTATTAATGCAGGTATAAAAAGTCTTGGGATTTTCCTCTATCCGACTCGTCAAAGCCATTTTGGGCCTTCAAATTGCCAGTTTGAGTCCTTTCTTCTTTGCTTTGTATTCCTCAAAGGCCCTCTCTGATTTCATTTTTTTAAACCTTGAATATTCTTATTTTTATCTTTCTGGCCAAATGTACTACTTCTTTGGTCATCCAAGGCTCCTTCACCTTGCCGTTCTTATCCATCCTCCTCACGGGAACGTGCCAGTACTGAACTTAAAGCAATTGGATGTTAAATGACTTCCACATGTCTGATGTGGACTTACTCAATAACAACTGCTCCAAATGTACCCTCCTGAGTTGTAGCTCCCATTTGATGACTTACAGCCCTGTTTAGACCCTGTAGTTTAACCCTTCCTGAGTAGTACTAGCCAACCCTCCCTCCGGGGATATTCCCCCCCCCCTTCCCCTCAATTCAGGTTCCACCCGTCCCTTTTGTACAGGTCACTTCTGCCCAGAAGAGATCCCAATGGTCCATAAATATGAAGCACTGTTCTCTGCACCCTCAGTCATGCATTCATCAGTCCTACCTTCCCATACCTGCCAGTCAGTGTACAGATGCCCCCCTGAGAGAGATGGACTTCTTCTTCTTATCGAGTCCACACACAAGATGTCATGTGTATGTCATGTTGTCACTTGCGGGCAGAGCACCAAGGCAAATTCCTTGTATGTGAATATACTTGGCCAATAAACTTATTAATTCATTCATTCCTTCAAGATTAGAAGTTGTTCGGCCAGAGCTGAACAACTCTGGCATCTGCATACAATGGTGTCTGTCTTGTCGCTTCTTGTGCGTGGTGGTGGAAACAGGGTCGCGACGTGAACGCTCTTTCCTCGACCCCAGAGAGAGGGAGTGAGAGACAGCAGTCAGTGTACAGATATCCCCCTGAGAGAGAGGGGGGGACTGAAGGACATAGGTTGGTGCACAGGTCTCGGCCGAGGGCGGGGTGTACACGGCCCACCGTTATCTCTCTCTGCCTCAGTTGTCGTGGCATCCAACATGTCGGGCGCGGCGATGTATGAGCTGGTACGTGTCGGTCACGAGGAGCTGGTGGGGGAGATTATCCGTCTGGACGGAGAACTGGCCACCATTCAGGTCTACGAGGAAACCTGTATCCTTCTGCACGCTACTCCGGCTCGCCATTGTCCCCGCGAACGGTGCTGAGGACCACTGGAGCGGGTGGGGGATGTGGCGCCCACTGGGGACCCCGTGGTGAGGGTGGGTGGGATGAGCGGATGCGGGACTCCCCTCTGTGTGGGATCCCGGGCTGTGGGTGGGATGGTGTGGGGCTTTCCTCTGGAGACCACGGGGTCGGGTTGAGTGGGAGCGGGGTTCTGTGGGGCTCCCCTCTGGAGACGGGCCCTGTGTGGAATGGCTGGGAGGCAGGGCCCAGCCTGGGGGTTCCCTGGAAGGCAACCAGCCTGGGGCCCTGGATGGCTGGGAGGCTGGGCCCGACCTGGGGTCTGGGGCCTGGGGTTTGGGTTGCCCTGGGAGGCAGGGCCCGGCCTGGGGCCGCTCGCTCCCCGTGTGTTCCTGAGCCACCCGCAGCTGGAGTGTCCGTGGGAGACCCGGTACTGAGGACTGGGAAACCCCTGTCCGTGGAGCTCGGCCCGGGCATTATGGGGGCCATCTTCGACGGCATCCAGAGGCCCCTGAGCGACATCGGCTTGGCAACCGGTAGCATCTACATCCCTCGGGGCATCAACGTCAGCGCCCTGGGCACCAAGCGGCTCTGGGAGTTCACCCCCACCCACGGGCTCCGGGTGAGGGGGACGGGGAAGTGGGGTGAGGAGGAGGGAGGGAAGGAGTGGGAGGGGGGGGGGAGGGGGATGGGGAATGAGGGGTGGAGGGTGGGGGCAAGGGAGAGAGTGAGGGGGGGAGGGCAGATGGAGAGGGCAGATGGAGAGAGCAGGGGAGGGAGAGAGGGATGGGGATAGAGAAAGCGGGAGAGAGAGAAGGCGGGCGGGAGGGAGGAGAGTGGGGCAGTAGCAGGGGGAAAACGGAGGTGGGTGGAATGTGTGGTTCAGTGGCAGGGGGTGGTCAGGTTGTGGATGGTCAGTGTGGGGGGGGGGGGGTGGGTGCAGGTTGGAGGTGCTCTCACTGATCGCCCCCTCTCCCCCCCCCCCCCCCCCATCACTCAGGTGGGCAGCCACATGACGGGGGGAGATGTGTTCGGCTGCGTGGCTGAGAACTCCCTGATCCAGCACCGCATCCTGGTGCCCCCCCAAGCCCGTGGCACCGTCTGCTTCATCGCCCCCCCTGGAAACTACTGCATCAAGGTGGGTGAGGGGCGTAGGGGGAGGGAATGGATGGGGGAAGGGGGGGGGGTGAAATGGGTGGGGAGACAGAGAGGGCACGGGTGGAGGGAATGGGCGGGGGGAGCGGGAGGCGTTGGGTGGGGGGAGGGGGGGATAGGTGGGGGTCGGAGAGGTTGTGGGGGGAGTTTGGCGATGAGGGGAGGGAGAGTGTGGGAGGTGGTGGGGGAAGGAAGAGGTGGGAGGAGAGATGCAAAGGGAGGTTGGAGGGGAGTGGGTGAGGGGTAGTGGAGGTGAGGGTGAGGAAGGGCCAGGGGAGTAAGTGCTGGGGGAGAGTGAGGGCGGGACTTGTCCCGGGGGGTTGCGAGGGGTGCAGAGGGGGGCGTGGGTTTCCATGCGGTGGGTAGGGGGGTCTTCCCGGCAATGGGATGGAGGGTGTACAGGCGGTGGAGCGGGAGGAGTGGTAACACGGCGGACACTGACCCCCCCCCCCCCCCCACCCCCGCCACCCAGGACGTGGTGCTGGAGCTGGAGCTGGAGGGGGTGAGGGAGCAGCTGAGTATGTTTCACCTGTGGCCCGTGCGCCAGGTCCGGCCCAGCGCAGAGAAACTGCCCAGCGTCCGCCCGCTGCTCACCGGCCAACGGGTCCTCGACGCACTCTTCCCGTGAGTGGGTGGGGGGGGGGGGGGGGGGGGGGGAGGTGATAGAAAGTGTGTGTGTGTGCGGGGGGGGGGGGGGGGGGTAACAAAAGGGTGGCGGTGATAGAGGAGTGGGGGTGATAAAAATGGGGGTAGAAAAGGGGACGGCAGAGGGTGGGGGTGATAGAGGGGGGGGGTGACAGAGGGGGCAACAGAAATGAGTCGACAGAAAGGTGAGGAGACAAGGGTGGGGGTGCCAGTAGGGTGAGGGAGAACCAAGTGGTGGGGGAGACCGATTTTGAGGGGAGGGGCAGGGTGGTGGACTGAGAGTGGGGGGGGGGGCTGGCAAGCGGGAGGATCAAGGGGAACAGATGGGTAGTGTCTCTGGTTGTGACCTCCACCCCCCCCCCCCCCCCCAGCTGTGTGCTGGGCGGCACCACCGCCATCCCCGGTGCGTTTGGCTGCGGCAAGACGGTCATCGCCCAGTCCCTGTCCAAGTTCTCCAACAGCGATGTCATCGTTTACGTGGGCTGCGGCGAGCGCGGCAACGAGATGGCGGAAGTGCTACGGGACTTCCCCGAGGTACCACCGGGGGTGGTGGGGGGGGGGGGGCGTGTGCCTGGGGGTGTGTCTGGGCTGAGGGAGAGTCTGGGTTGGTGAGTGGCTGGGCTGGGGCAGTCTCTGGGCTGGGGGAGTGGCTGGGGGTGGCTGGGGTAGGGGATGCATGGGATGGTGAATGGGAGTGTAGACTGATCACCCATGAGATGTGTGGAGCCTGAGGGGGAGTCTGTACCCTGGGGATATCTCTGAGGACGTCTGCGATCACCAACACTCATGAGGAGGGATGTTTGTGGGACGCTTTTGCTGGGGTGGGACAGCCCGTCCATGCTCGGATTGATGCGGGGGGGGGGGGGGGGGGGGGGGGGTGGTCTCTGTGGTAACCATCTCTCTCCCTCCCTCCTCCCACCACCAAAGCTGACGCTGGAGGTGGATGGGAAGATGGAGACCATTATGAAGAGGACCACACTCATCGCCAACACCTCCAACATGCCGGTGGCTGCGCGTGAGGCTTCCATTTACACTGGTCAGTGCCATCCGACCACCGACCCCGTCCAGCTAGCCCACTGTTGTACTCCCCCCCCCCACCACTCGCACCAAGCTCCCACTGAGCTCCCGACCCCCCTTTACTCAACCTCCCCCCACCTTACCTTACAACCCTCCCCCTTGCCCTCTTTCCCCCCTCCCCAACATCCCTTACCCCTGACCCCCCCGAGACCTCTGACCCTTCACTTTATTCCCAACTGACATCTGGCCCTTAACAGCTGAGGAAGTGATCCTCTGAGACCCCTCTCCCCATCTTCCTGCTCCTCCTCCATCCACCTTCCTCCCCCCTCACTCTCCGTGGACCATCCCTCCCTCCTTCTCTCCCTTCTCGCCCTACTTGTCCTTTGCTCACACTCTCCCCGTTTCTCTGGTTGGAGGCTCCCTCTGGTCAGCACGCAACAAAAGCTTTTCACTGTACCTCAGTACACGCGACAATAAACAAAACTGAAACTTCCCCGCTCAACCCTCAACACTTCTTGCACTTTTCCCTCATCCCGTCTTCTCCGAAAGCATCGCCCACCAAGCCACACCTCCCCCACTCCCCGTCTCCAGTCTCCCCCAGCCTCTCCCATATTCTTCCCGTCTCCCCTTCCATCCATCCATCCCTCCCTCCCTCACTGCTTCCCCACCGACACTCGCCCACTACCTCTGTCGGACCCTACCCCTCACCCCTCCCTCCCTCCCTCACTGTCTCCCCACCGACACTCTCTGCCAGACTCTACCCCTCACCCCTCCACCTCCTGCCCCCCAGGTATAACGATCTCGGAGTATTTCCGTGACATGGGCTACAACGTCAGCATGATGGCGGACTCCACCTCCCGCTGGGCTGAAGCCCTCCGAGAAATCTCTGGCCGCCTCGCGGAGATGCCCGCGGGTAAGTAACTGGTCGCAAGGTGAAGCTCCCTGTGTACTGTCATATCACACACTCCCAGGGTTCATAGACTCGCCAGCCGCCTGCCACTTCTGCGGGCTGGGACAGTCTATGTTTCATGTCTACATGGATGGAATGTGTGAGGTTGCAGCCTCTGTCCCAATATTTGAAAGGGGTGCTCCTTGCGTTCTGGCTGTACTTCACTCCCACCTACCTTATCTTTGGACACCCGGTGCATAGGATAGAGGGTAGAGCAGAGGGTGTCCTGGTTGGGTTGCCCCTTGGCCTGGCCAAGCTGGCCATCCATGAGTCACGGCGCAGGCGGAAGAGAGCTCCCCCTGAGCCGGCTGCCTGCCCCTTCTCCGTGGGTACGTCCGTGCCCAGGTGTCATTAGAGAGGGACCACGCGTTGTCCACGGGCTCTCTGGGAGATGTCCTGCACCGGGCTGGGCACCGCGGGGGGTGGAACGTATCCTCAATAAGGATAATAATAATAATGCATTTTATTTGCTGGCGCCTTTCTGGATACCCAAGGACACCTTCCAGGACATAAAATCACAATACATTTATCAATATTAAAATCAAGTTGATTAAAAACAAAAACAAAAAAAACAAAAAAAATACACAAAACATTTTAAGTCATTAAAATCAGGGTGAAGATGGTGGAAGTTATGTTGGGTATGCTAATCTAAACAGGTGTGTTTTGAGTTGTGATTTGAATTGATCGATAGTGTCCAGGTGACGGATGGGAGGTGGGAGAGTGTTCCAGAGACGTGGGGCAGAGCAGCTGAAGGCTCTGGCACCCATGGTGCTGAGTCTAAATGTGGGGACAGTTAAAATTGCAGCTGAGGAGGAACGAAGTGACCGGGAAGGAGTGTATGGTAGCAGCAGGTCAGAGAGGTATTGGGGAGCAAGGTGGTGTAGGGCTTTGAAAGTCAGCAGTAAAATCATGTAGTTAATCCGGTGGTGCACAGGGAGCCAGTGGAGCTGAGTGAGGATGGGTGTGATGTGGTCCGATGATCTGGTGCGGGTGATGATCCGGGCTGCAGAGTTCTGAATGCATTGGCGGCGAGGAAGAAGTTTATTGGAGGAGCAAGTGAGGAGGGCGTTGCAGTAATCGATGCGGGATGTGACCAGAGCGTGGATGAGGACTTTTGTATTGTCTTTGGAGAGGGAGGGGCGGAGTCTGGATATGTCTGGAGTCTGGTTCGGAAAAAGAGGGAGATCTACAATAGTTATAGGCAGCATGGAGTAAATGAAGTGCTTGAGGAGTATAAAGAATGTAAAAAGAATCTTAAGAAAGAAATTAGAAAAGCTAAAAGAAGATATGAGGTTGCTTTGGCAAGTAAGGTAAAAGTAAATCCGAAGGGTTTCTACCGCTATATTAATAGCAAAAGGATAACGAGGGATAAAATTGGTCCATTAGAGAGTCAGAGTGGCCAACTATCTGCAGAGCCAAAAGAGATGGGGGAGATATTGAACAGTTTCTTTTCTTCGGTATTCACCAAGGAGAAGGATATTGAATTATGTGAGGTAAGGGAAACAAGTAGAGTAGCTATGGAAACTATGAGGATCAAAGAAGAGGAAGTACTGACACTTTTGAGAAATATAAAAGTGGATAAGTCTCCAGGTCCGGACAGGATATTCCCTAGGACATTGAGGGAAGTTAGTGTAGAAATAGCAGGGGCTATGGCAGAAATATTTCAAATGTCATTAGAAACGGGAATAGTGCCGGAGGATTGGCGTACTGCGCATGTTGTTCCATTGTTTAAAAAGGGGTCTAAGAGTAAACCTAGCAATTATAGACCTGTTAGTTTGACGTCAGTGGTGGGCAAATTAATGGAAAGAATACTTAGAGATAATATATATAAGCATCTGGATAAACAGGGTCTGATTAGGAACAGTCAACATGGATTTGTGCCTGGAAGGTCATGTTTAACTAATCTTCTTGAATTTTTTGAAGATGTTACTCGGGAAATTGATGAGGGTAAAGCAGTGGATGTTGTGTATATGGACTTCAGTAAGGCCTTTGACAAGGTTCCTCATGGAAGGTTGGTTAAGAAGGTTCAATGGTTGGGTATTAATGGTGGAGTAGCAAGATGGATTCAACAGTGGCTGAATGGGAGATGCCAGAGAGTAATGGTGGATGGTTGTTTGTCAGGTTGGAGGCCAGTGACGAGTGGGGTGCCACAGGGATCTGTGTTGGGTCCACTGTTGTTTGTCATGTACATCAATGATCTGGACGATGGCGTGGTAAATTGGATTAGTAAGTATGCAGATGATACTAAGATAGGTGGGGTTGCGGGTAATGAAGTAGTGTTTCAAAGTCTACAGAGAGATTTATGCCAGTTGGAAGAGTGGGCTGAAAGATGGCAGATGGAGTTTAATGCTGATAAGTGTGAGGTGCTACATCTTGGCAGGACAAATCAAAATAGGACGTACATGGTAAATGGTAGGGAATTGAAGAATGTAGGTGAACAGAGGGATCTGG
Source organism: Amblyraja radiata (assembly GCF_010909765.2). NCBI lineage: Eukaryota > Metazoa > Chordata > Chondrichthyes > Rajiformes > Rajidae > Amblyraja > Amblyraja radiata. The sequence continues at coordinate 21,699,937 of NC_045979.1, read as the reverse complement.
GAATAACTGTGAACAGTTCCCTGAAAGTGGTATCTCATGTAGATAGGGTGGTAAAGAAAGCTTTTGGTGTGCTGGCCTTTATAAATCAGAGCATTGAGTATAGAAGTTGGGATGTAATGTTAAAATTGTACAAGGCATTGGTGAGGCCAATTCTGGAGTATGGTGTACAATTTTGGTCGCCTAATTATAGGAAGGATGTCAACAAAATAGAGAGAGTACAGAGGAGATTTACTAGAATGTTGCCTGGGTTTCAGCAACTAAGTTACAGAGAAAGGTTGAACAAGTTAGGGCTTTATTCTTTGGAGCGCAGAAGGTTAAGGGGGGACTTGATAGAGGTTTTTAAAATGATGAGAGGGATAGACAGAGTTGACGTGGAAAAGCTTTTCCCACTGAGAGTAGGGAAGATTCAAACAAGGGGACATGACTTGAGAATTAAGGGACTGAAGTTTAGGGGTAACATGAGGGGGAACTTCTTTACTCAGAGAGTGGTAGCTGTGTGGAATGATCTTCCAGTGAAGGTGGTGGAGGCAGGTTCGTTTTTATCATTTAAAAATAAATTGGATAGTTATATGGATGGGAAATGAATGGAGGGTTATGGTCTGAGCGCAGGTATATGGGACTAGGGGAGATTATGTGTTCGGCACGGACTAGAAGGGTCGAGATGGCCTGTTTCCGTGCTGTAATTGTTATTATATGGTTATATGTTGCGGAGATGAAAGTATGCAGAGCGTGTGATATTGCTGATGTGGGGGCCAAAGGAAAGTGTACTGTCCAGAATGACGCCGAGACTTTTGACATGGGAGGAGGTGGGTATGGGTGAGCCATCAACTGAAATGGTGAACGGGTGGGTTTTGGAGAGTGTGGACTTTGAGCCAATTAGCATGATTTCTGTTTTATTTCCATTGGGTTTTACAAGGTTGAGTGACATCCAGTTGCTGATAGCTTGAAGACAGGTGGTGAGGGCAGTTGGGGGAAGGGAGGTGTTTGGTTTTGTGGAGAGGTAAAGTTGTGTATCATCGGCGTAGCAGTGAAAATTGATTCCAAAATGACGGAGAATATTGCCAAGAGGTTGAATATAGATGATAAAAAGCAGTGGCCCCAGCACCGATCCCTGCGGAACACCATGGGTGACTGTGGCAGTTATGGATGTGACTTTATTTCCCTGGATGAACTGTTTTCTGTCATGTAGATAGGACCTGAACCAAAGTAGTGCACTGTTGTTGATGCCGGTGGCAGATAGACGTTCAAGAAGAATTGGGTGGGAGATGGTGTCAAAGGCTGCTGTGAGGTCGAGGAGGATCAGGATGGATAAGTGGCCGGTGTCAGCTGCGAGAAGGAGATCATTTGTAATTTTTACCAAGGGTGTTTCAGTGCTGTGATGGCGGCGAAAACCAGACTGAAATGGTTCATAGAGGTTATTGTTTTGAAGGTGGACTTGAAGTTGTGTCGCTACTGTCCTTTCCAGAAGTTTAGTGATGAATGGGAGGTTGGAGATGGGGCGGTAGTTATTTGGATTGTTTGGATCAGAACCTGTTTTTTTTAGAATCGGGGTGACAGAAGCTGTTTTGAGAGATGTAGGGACAGTAGCAGTTGATAGGGAGGAGTTAATTATGGACGTTATGATGGGTGAGATAGAGGGCAGACAGGATTTAACCAGGACAGTAGGGATGGGATCAAGCAAGCAGGAGGAGTTCTTGGACTTGGTGATGAGTTTAGTTATTTCTTCGACTGGTGGAAGCTGGAAAGTAGATAGGGTGGAGAGTGGGGAGTCCAATGTGTAAGTCCAGGGTGGGCTGTTGTGAGCAGAAGCTGAGAAAGAGTTCAATTGGTGATGAATGCTGGTGATTTTGGTACTGAAGAAGTCCAAAAACGTACTACACTGAGCAGTGGAGGTGAGGTGATTCGAGGTTTCAGGAGGCTTAAGTAGTTTGTTGACAGTGGAGAATAAAGTCCGAGTGTTATTTTCACTGTTGTTGATGATGTTGGAGCAGTAGGGGGATTTAGCAGCAGTCAGGGCATCTTTATATGAGAGAAGATGATCTGGATGCATTTGGTGGTGAATAGTTAGTCCAGTTTTCTTTGTAAGTCTCTCCAGACGCCGGCCCACCATTTTCATATGGCGGAGTTCAGGAGTGTACCACGGAGATGACCTGCTAAAAGAGACTGTACGGGTTTTCAAAGGAGCCAAGGAGTTTAATGAGTGGGATAAACAGTCATTGTAGTGAGCAACCAGGTTAGCAATGCAGAGTGGGGGGGGGGGGGGGGGGGGGGGGGGGGGGGGGGGGAAGTAGGATGAAGAGAGTTACTGATTAGTCTGTTGAGTTCCACTTGATTACTGTTTTTCAGATTACGGAAGGATATGGTGCGCTTCAGGTTGCGTTTAGGGAGTGGCAGATTAATATCAAAAAGGACAGTTTTATGGTCTGAAATGGGAAGCTCTGTAGATTTAAGATTGTATGGTGTCACTCCAGAGCAACAGACTAAATCTAAAATATGGCCTGATGGTGATATAATCATTTAATTTTCAGTATATTTGGTATTTAAGAATATTTGCTTTACTTTGTGTTATGGTGGTGGGTTTATTGGTAATGTTTTGTATTGTACGTATTATTATTGTAAATAATTGATTAAATTTGTTTTTGCTTAACAAAAAGGGGCATTTCCGGGACCCCTCTGGGCACCGCGCGTGTGTGTGTGTGTGGAGGGGAGGGAGGGGGGGTCGAATGCATCTCGGACAAGGAATGCAGTATAGTTATTTAACGTTTAGTATATTTGGTATTGAGGAATATTTAAGTATACTAGATAATTCGTGTATTTGGTGTTGGGTGTGTTCTTACTGTTTGTGTTGTAAATATTATTGTTGTAAATAATTGATCACATTTATTTTTTTTGAAAAAAAGGGCACGGGTCAGACACAGAGTGAAGCTCCCTCTACACCGCCCTGTCCCACACTCCCAGGGGCACGGGTCAGACACAGAGTGGAGCTCCCTCTACACTGCCCCGTCGCACACTCCCAGGGGCACGGGTCAGACACAGAGTGCAGCTCCCTCTACACTGCCCCGTCCCACACTCCCAGGGGCACGGGTCAGACACAGAGTGGAGCTCCATGGGTTAGACCACACTGGGAGTTCGGAGCACGGCCCAGTCTGACCTCTCTCTTCCTCCCTCTCCACAGACAGCGGGTACCCGGCCTATCTCGGCGCCAGGCTGGCCTCATTCTACGAGCGGGCGGGACGGGTGAGGTGCCTGGGGAGTCCAGAGAGAGAGGGGAGTGTCAGCATTGTCGGAGCGTGAGTGGGGTGATGGGGCTGAGGTGGGAGTGGGAAGAAGGGTAGGACGGGTGGCATTGGGGGGGTGGGAGGCAACAGTGGGGGTGGGAGGAGATGCGGCAGTGGGTGGGGTGGGAGGGGTGGTGTGGGGAAGGGAATGATCAAGAGCAGGTGACGGAGGGAGGGAGTGCCGAAGGGAGGAAAGGGGTCGAGTGGTAACGAGCGCAGGTATATTTTAGATCATAAGAAGACAAAGACAGAATTAGGCCATTTTGCCCATCGATTCTGCCCCGCCATTCGATCACGACTGATCTATCTTTCCCTCTCAACCCTATTCTCCTGGCTTCTCCCCTTAACCTCGTACAAATTAAGAATCTCTATCTCTGCTTTAAAAATAAACAATGATTTGGCCTCTACTGCCGTCTGTGGCAATGAATTGCACAGATTCGCCACCCTCTGGCGAATGACATTCCTCCTCATCTTTCTAAAAGTACCTCCCTTTATTCTGTGCCCTCTGGTCCTAGACTCTCCCGCTAATGAAACATCCTTTCTACATCCACTCTATTTAGGCTTTTCAATATTCGAGGGGGCAAAGATACGAGGTGCCCTTTAGGGGAAAGGGAAGGAATGAGCGAGTGGAAAGGAGGAGGAGGAACAGATGGATGAGTGAGAGCGGTGAGGGAGATGGGTGTATGGGGCCGAGCAGGAGGAGACAATGTCGGTGCCTGGGTGGGATTGACAGTGGGGGGGGGGGGGGGGGGGGGGGTCCAGAGGAGGAGGGAAGGGGTGAGGGCAATGGAGGGGAGCCGAGAGCACAGTCCCACTGTGACCCTCCCCACTCTCCACAGCTATGTAGAGGGTCCTGTCATGGGTCCTACTGTAACCACCTTCCCATCCCTCTTCCACCCCATCCTCCTCCTTCACTCCCCCCCCCCCCCTCCCCCCTCCCTCCCTCCCCTCACAGGGTCTCGCCCCCCGGAGGGGATTTCTCTGATCCGGTCACCGCTGCGACTCTCGGCATCGTTCAGGTGAGCTCTGCTGCCCTTTGACCTTCCCTGGCCCATGGCCTGGCACAGTGGCATTTATCGCGCCCCGCTCCTCATTGCCCGGTGGGATAGGGCGTAGCTGACCCACGCAGCCCGTGACGGAGCTCCCATCCTGCAGGCGGGAGCCGCTGATGGTGCCCGGTCGGGGCGGTGGGGGAAATTTACAGGTGGTGGGTGTGGGGGTTAGAGGGGGTGTGTGGTCAGGGTCTGTCGCAGTAGCCTGTGTGGGCAACCATAGGGCATGTGTACATACATAGTGATGGTGCATGCACACTGCAAGTTAAGTCAAGTCAAGTCAAGTTTATTTGTCACATACACATACGAGATGTGCAGTGAAATGAAAGTGGCAATGCTCGCGGACTTTTGTGCAAAAGACAAACAACCAAACAACCAAACAAACTATAAACACAATCATAACGCACATATTCTTTTACATAATAAATAATGGAAGGAAAAACGTTCAGTAGAGTTAGTCCCTGGTGAGATAGGTGTTTACAGTCCGAATGGCCTCTGGGAAGAAACTCCTTCTCAACCTCTCCGTTCTCACCGCATGGCAACGGAGGCGTTTGCCTGACCGTAGCAGCTGGAACAGTCCGTTGCAGAGGTGGAAGGGGTCTCTCATGATATTGTTGGCTCTGGAGTTGCACCTCCTGATGTATAGTTCCTGCAGGGGGGCAAGTAAAGTTCCCATAGTGCGTTCGGCCGAACGCACTACTCTCTGCAGAGCCTTCTTGTCCCTGGCAGAGCAGCAGTGGTGGAGGCAGGGAGAGTGGAGGGGGTAGGGCGTAGGGTAGTGGAGAAATGGTATGTGGAGGGAGTGTGGGTTGGGGGTGGTGGAGGGAGGGAGGTAGTGTGGAGGGGGGGAGGGATGGGGGTGGTGGAGGGAGGGTTGAGGGTGGTTGAGTGATGGACTATGGACCCAACACCAATCTCAGGGGTCACCAAATCATTGACCAAACAGCAGCTTGAACCCTCCAACTCCGCCTATGTCTCCCCTTCTTTGTAACCCCCTCCTGTCCCTACATCTCCCCCTTTCTCAGTAACCCTCTCACTCATTCCCTCCCTTTCTCTGTAAGTCCCTCCTGATCCTTCCACCCCCCCCCCCCCCCACGATCTTTGTGACCACCTCCTGCCCCGACACGCCGCCCTTTCCCAGTAATCCCATCCCCAGCCCACTCCAGTCTCTCACGGCCCCCTTGTGTGGGTAATCCTGGTCTTATTCACCGCCACCTCCGGCTGCTCCACCACTGACGGGCCTGTCCCCAGCGGCTGGCAATCTGAGCTGCAGTTACAATCACTATCGCTCTCCCGTCATAGTATCCTGTCTGCACTGTCTGCTCTCGCCGAGATCAGATTCACACAGCCCCCAGGCCCCGAAACTGGGACGGATTGTGAAACATGAAGCTTCAACCGGTTGCTCCGTAGCCGACCATGGAAAATAACTCCACCGCTGACAGCCTGGGGCAGATCCCCCCCATTGTGGGAGGGGCGGTGAGGGAGCACCGCGCTGTGGGAGGGGCGGTGAGGGAGCGCCAAGCTGTGGGAGGGGCGGTGAGGGAGCGCCACGCTGTGGGAGGGGCGGTGAGGGAGCGCCACGCTGTGGGACTGGCGGTGAGGGAGCGTCCCTATTTCCCTGGCTCACCTCTCGCCGCCCCGTCCTGCTCCAGGTGTTCTGGGGACTGGACAAGAAGCTGGCCCAGCGCAAACACTTCCCCTCAGTCAACTGGCTGGTGAGCTACAGCAAGTACGCACGCCTGCTCGACGATTACTACGACATGCACTTCCCCGAGTTTGTCGCGCTCCGCACCCGCACCAAGGAGATCCTGCAGGAGGAGGAGGACCTGGCCGAGATCGTGCAGCTGGTGGGCAAGGTGAGGACGCACAATGTGTTCATATTTGTATAAGAAGGAACTGCAAATGCTGGAAAGTCGAAGGTACACAAAAATGCTGGAGAAACTCTGCGGGTGCAGCAGCATCTATGGAGCGAAGGAAATAGGCAACGTTTCGGGCCGAAACGTTGCCTATTTCCTTCGCTCCATAGATGCTGCTGCACCCGCTGAGTTTCTCCAGCATTTTTGTGTACCTTCATATTTGTATATGTCTGTTTGTGTTAGTTTGTGTGTCTGTGTGTGTGGGGGTCTGCTTATGTGTCTGTGTGTGTTTGTGTATGTCTGTACATTGTGTGCGTGTGTGGTGTGGAGTAATTCAACCGAGAACGAGGCCTTTCGGCCAACATGCAGTCCCCATCTCCACCGATCCCGTACACCGGTACTTGTTCTATAACCTTCTCTGCCTTCACGATTGGTGTTTGTGAGGCTCTTTGCCTCCACCCCGTGGTCACTGCGGGCTCAAGAGGAAATCAAGTTCCCTTCAAACCCCTCTGCACACTCCACCCCTTCATGAACCTTCGCTGTAATCCTCGACTGAATCAAATGATATGGGGGAATAGCAGGAAACGGGGTACTGATTTTGGATGATCAACCATGATCATATTGAATGGCGGTGCTGGCTCGAAGGGCCGAATGACCTACTCTTGTACCTATGCTTCTATAACACCCCAGCATGGGTGAAAGACTGCCACTCTGTCCCCATCATGTGTTCAGCTGCATCAGCTCAGCAACACCGCTGTGTGTGCGTGTGTGTGTGTGTGTGCGTGTGTGCGTGCGTGTGTGTGTGTGTGTGCGTGTGTGTGTGTGTGTCAGTGTGTAACTGTCGCGCTCCGTCCCTGGAGACGGGGGAGAGTGCGGATACTGATATATGGGGCCAAGGATGGGAGGAGAGGAGCCTGTGGGTCAGTCACTGTCCGTGGAGGGAAACACAGGCCATGCCTCTGGCCAGACGCTGCACCTGCACTGGTGGATCTCCTCTGCACCCCCTCTCCCCCCCCCCCCTTCCAGTGTGCTCCCACATTGCCCCTAGTCTGGCGACCGGAAAGATGAACGATACTCCAGTCGTGGCTCCACTAGTCCGAAGACCCGCACCCCCCTCCCCCCCCCCCCCCCCCCCGCGCATCCTCCATTCTCCCCGCGCCCTGTCCCTGAGTCTGCCCGTGGCCCCTCTACTCTCTCCGTGGCCCCTCCACTCTCTCTGAGTCTCCACTCGCGACCCCCTGCACTCTCCCCATGGCTCACTGTGAGTGTGTGTGTGTGTCCCATTCCACAGGCATCGCTGGCCGAGCTGGACAAGATCACGCTGGAAGTGGCCAAACTGCTGAAGGACGACTTCCTGCAGCAGAACGGACACGCCCCCTACGACAGGTGAGGGTGGGGGTGTGTGGGGTGTGTGTGTGTGTGGGGGGGGGTGAGAGGGAAAGGGATTCGGGGTGAGAGGAGGACGGAGAGATTCAGGGTGGGGGATACAGGGGAGAGAGGGGGTGTGGGATTCAGGCTGGGGGGGGGGGAGATTCGGAGAGAGGTGGGGGGATTCGGGGTGAGGAGGGAGAGGTTCAGGTTGGGGGATGCAAGGGGAGAGGGGCTGGGGTGGGCAGAGCGATAGGAGGAGACCGCTCTGCCCCTCTCTCTGGGCTGTTCCAGGCGACCGCTCAGGATTTTTTCACTGTATAAAACGAAAGTCTGCTGGATATGGGAGATGGAATGGGAAATGTCCTCAACCACAGTAGGTTAGAGGACATCAGTGAAGGGAGACGCGGAGTTAACATTCGGAGCAAACAGCGGGCAAGCAGCTGGCCTTGGTGCAGCTTCAATCTGTGTGATGTTGTGACCATGTGCTCTCTGTGGCTCAACACATATTCTCAGGCTGCTCTGCTTCCTTGCACCTCTGTAAGTTACCCCCATGAAGATCGGGTAGACGGCCTGAACAATTTTCCCAGGGTGGAAATTTCAAAATACAGAATCACGAGTGTTTGATTGTAATATTTACAGACAATGGAACAATGAAATTCTTTCTTGCATCAGCGAGGCCAAGCCTGAGCTGCAGGGAGAGGTTGAGCAGGCTAAACTTTATTCCTTGGAATGCAGGAGGATGAGCGGTGATCTTACAGAGGTTTATAAGATCATGAGAGGAATATATAAGTTAAATGCAGTCTTTTGACCAGAGTAACATAGAAACATAGGTGCAGGAGGAGGCCATTCGGCCCTTCGAGACAGCACCGCCATTCATTGTGATCATGGCTGTTCGTCCCCTGTCAATAACCCGTGCCTCCCTTCTCCCCATATCCCTTGACGCCACTAGCCCCTGGAGCTCTATCCAACTCTCTCTTAAATCCCTCCAGTGATTTGGCCTCCATAAATCCCTCCAGTGATTTGGCCTCCAAATCAGGTCTCCCGAGTAGGGGAATCGAGAACCAGAGGACATAGGTTTAAGGTGAGAGGTGAAAGGCGAAATATTGAATATGAACCTGATGGGCAACTTTTCTTTCCACAAAGGGTGGAACTAGCTGCCGAGGGAGGTGTTTGAGTCAGGTACTATCTATCACAACATTTAACAACCATTTGGACAGGTACATTGATACCATCCAAGATCACAAGACATTGCAGCGAATTGTGGACGCAGCGCAGACCACCACACAAACTAACTTCCCTTCCACTGACTCCATTTATACCTCACATTGCCTCGGCAAGGCCAGCAGCATAATCAAGGACGAGTCGCACCCTGGCCACTCCCTCTTCTCCCCTCTCCCATCAGGCAAAAAGTATAGAAGTGTTTTATCGGGCAACTGAATCATCCAACCACACCTGAGCTGGGTGTATATATTTATATAATGGTATATGGACACACTGATCTGTTCTGTATTCATGCCTACTATATTCTGTTGAGCTGAAGCAAAGCAAGAATTTCATTGTCCTATCTGGGACACGAGACTTGACTTGAACTTGAACTCTCTTGACTTGACTTGAACTGAGACGAATATGGGCCAAACCCAGTCAGATGGGACCAGTGTAGACTGAAGGGCCTGTTTCCACGCCTTGACTGCAGGTACTGCCCCTTCTACAAGACGGTGGGGATCCTGCAGAACATCATCGCCTTCTACGACTTGGCGCGACACTCGGTGGAGACCACGGCTCACTCTGATAACCGCCTCACCTGGGCCATTATCCGAGACAACCTGGGCGACGTCCTATACAAGCTGAGCGCCATGAAGTTCAAGGTCAGGGATCCTAGGGTGGGGCGTGGTGGTAGGGAGGGAGGGAGAGCGAGATATTGGGAGGAGGGAGGGAGGCGGGGAAGAAAGGGTCGGAGAGACGGAGAGAGAGGATTAAAGAGGATGGGGGGGGGGGGGGGAATGGGGGGACGGAAAATGTGGAGGGAGGGAGGGAGCGGGAGGAGAGCGAATGAGGTGTGACAAGGGGGGGGGGGGGTAGAGCAAAGAGGGTTAAGAAAGTGTTGCCTCCACTGCCCTCTGTGGCAGCTAATTGTCACTGCCCCCCCCCCCCCCCCCCAGGACCCCATCAAAGACGGGGAGGCGAAGATTAAGGCAGACTACGCGCTGCTGCTGGAAGAAATGCAAACCGCGTTCCATAACTTGGAGGACTGAAGGTGCGCGCTCTATAGGCGCTTCTCCAAGCTCTCCGTGAAAAATAAAACCAATATTTCAACACCGATCTGGACTCTGGCCACCTCTGTCGAAATCCCGGGCGGGAGGAGGTGGTTGAGGGGGAGTGGGGTTTGGGGGCCAAGGCCTCCGATGTGAGGTGGCTGCCGGGGTGTGGATGGTGGGAGTGGATCGGGGAAGGGAGTGGGGTGCGAGGGTTAACGCCTGGGATGGGGAGTGCCTCCCGGGTTGTGGGTGGGGAGAGGTGGCGAGAGGGTTAACGCTCTCCCTGGCCGCCTGCCCGTTCTCACATCAGCGCGGTGCATTCCCCTACCCGTCTCATAAGGAACCAGGAACAGCCCAGCCCTCAGCAACAGGTGGAAGGAAGGGCGGCGACCCCCCCCCCCCCCCCCCCCCCCCCCCCCCCGGAGCGCCGCTACACTCGGGAGGCCGTAACTCTCTCCGTCCCTCTCACCACACGTACACCCCAACCCCCCGCTCCTCACACTTTCTCTCCCCCTCCCCCTCCACCTCTCGTCTCTCTCAACACACATTCCTTCCCCATCGAGAACATTTCCTCTTTCCCCGAACGTTGGGTCCCTTTTCACCCTGACCCCGCCCCCCTTTCTCCCCGCCGCACTTTCTCTCCCTCTCCCCTCTGCTATCCCACTCCGTCTCCCCCCTCACCCCCCTTCCTCCGTCTCCCCCTCTCGATCTCCCACTCCCACACACACTTCCCACCGCACAGGGACCGGTCAACGTGACCGACATGAAGGTCACAAGACAGCGGCCGCCGGCTGGAACCGTGAGGATAGGAGGGAGAGACTGAGAGAGGGCAAGACTCCCCAGCGGATACCCTCCCCCCACCCACCCCCCGCACCAGGAGATAGCGACAGGGGACCGATATGCTGGACGGAAGGAGAGGCAGCGGGGCAGCGCAGTTCCTGGTGCGCGCAGGTAACGCGGGTCACAGGCTCCACGTGGGGGGGGGGGGGGGGGGGGGGGGTTGTGAGTGTGGGTGAGAGGATGAGGGAGAGTGGGAGCGATGGGGGGCGTGGGATTGAAGAAGGTGGTGAGTGTGTGAGTGAGTGTGTGACATTGTGATCCCGGGCGTGGGATATGATATGGAGGGCTGGGGTATTCGGTCTGTTCAGCCCGTGGACGATGCCAGTCACAATGTGTCTCCGTTTGCAGAGACCCTGCCCCTGACTCCGGTCCTGACTCTAGCCCTGATCATGGCCTCAGTCTTGACTTTGACCTGTGCCCTGACCTTGAGCCCTGCCCCGGCGCGGCTGGGCCAGTCCTCCACGCTGACCTGCCGCTTCGACCGGCCCCGGGCTCCCGACCTGGGCGTGGAGTGGAGCCTGCGGAGACCCCGCCAGACCCTGGTGGCCTACAGCTACAACGACGGGGCGAGTCAACCCCAGTACCAGGACGCCCGCTTCATGGGAAGGGCGACCCTCGACGAGACGCTGCTCGACCTGGGGGACGCGTCTCTCCGCCTGCACAACGTCACGGTCCAGGATGAGGGCAGATACCGGTGCATAGTGCACACCCGGGACTGGAAAACCGAGACCGACACTGAGTTCAACGTTACAGGTGGGTGGCAGGAAGGATGGGGGAGAGAGGGGGAGCGGGAGTGGGGAGGGGAATAAAGAGAGGGAAGTTAGAAAGTTAGAGGGTGAGAGGTGACTGAATGAGAGGACAGCGAGTGAGGTGGGGGGGGGGGGGGGGGGGAGCCGGGGCAGAAAGGGGCCTGAGCGAGAGTGGGAGTGAGAGATTGGGTTGCCAGTTATGGGGGAGAGCAAGTGGTGGGGTGCAGTAAAGAGGGGATAATGATAGGGGTGCCGGGGGGGGGACGACGACGACAGAACGGGAGGTAGAGGGGGAGGAAGGATCAGGGATTCTTAAGTGTGGTTGTGGGAAGGTGATCAGAGTTGGTTGTTGGGGGGGGGGGGGGGGGGGGGGGGGGGGGGGCTGTGAGTCATAGAGTCTTGCAATATGGAAACAAGCCCTTCGGCCCAAATTACCCACATTGACCAACATGTCCCATCTACAGTAGTCCACGTGCCTGCGTTTGGCCCGTATCCCTCTAAATCAAGGGTTGCCAACCTGGGGTAAATTTACCCCCAGGGAGTACATTTCTCATTGACTGACTGTGTTTGGTTCCGGTATACCGGTATCTGTTCATCATTAGTTGTCCATAAATAAGTGAAATAATATTGTCATGTGCTATTAAAGTTGCCAGGGGTAAACGGGACGGAAAAGGTTGGGAAACCCTGCTCGAAGTCTATCCTATCTTCTGTGTAGCTCCTGCCCATGTTAATGCTCCATCAACCATTCCTCAGCCATCCTGCTGCAATTTTTGACAACCATCTTCACTATCTACAATACCACCCCTTTGTGTGTCATCTGCGAATATGTTAACAAATCCATCATCTATCCATGTCAACACCCTACCCCCAATACCATGTGCTTTAATTTTAGTCAGAAGTCTCCCGTGCGGGACCTTATCAAAGGCTTTCTGAAAGTCTAGATACACTACATCCACTGGCTCCCCTTCATCCATTTTACTTGTCATGTCCTCAAAAAATTCCAGAAGATTAGTCAAGCATGATTTCCCTTTCATAAATCCATGTTGACTTGGACTAATCCTTTTACTGCTATCCAAACATAATTTCGTTCAGACCGACAGGTCTGAATGACAATAAAGGATCTATCTATCTATCTATCTATCTATCTATCTATCTATCTATCTATCTATCTATCTATCTATCTATCTATCTATCTATCTAGCTATCTATCTATCTATCTATCTAGCTATCTATCTATCTATCTATCTATCTATCTATCTAATGCCCCATTATTACCTCTTTAATAATTGACTCCAGCATCTTTCCCACCACCGAAGTGGGATAACCTCGAGTTCTCTTATCAAATCTGGTTCTTTAGACAAAACTAAATCCAGAATTGCCTTTTCTCTGGTCGGCTCCATCACAAGCTGCTCTAAGAATCCATCTCGGAGGCATTCTACAAACTCTCTTTCTTGGGGTCCTGAACCAACCTGATTTTCCCAGTCTACCTGCATATTGAAATCCCCCATCACCACAGTAGCATCACCTTTGTTACATACCAGTTTTAACTCCTGCTGCAACATACACCCTACATCTGGGCTATTATTTGGGGGTCTATAGATAACACCAATTAGTGTCTTCTTGCCTTTACAGTTCCTCAACTCAATCCACAGTGACTCTACCTCGCCAGTCCCTATTGTCTTCCTTCGCATGAGACTGAATTGCATCCCTCACCAGCAGAGTTACCCCCCCCCCCCCCCTCCTCTGCCCACCTGCCTGTTCTTTCTATAGGATGTATTACCCTGAATATTAGGTTCCCAGGCCCGATCCTCCTGCAGCCACGTCTCAGTAATCTTCACAATGTCATATCTGCCAACCTCTAACTGAGCCTCAAGCTCATCTACCTTACTTCTTATACTTCGCGCATTCATATACAATAATTTTAATTCCTTACGCATCTCACCTTTCACATCGATCCCTATTACACTTGTCCATACTCTACTATCCCTTTGTGAGCTTCCTTTCCCATTAATTCTTGGGTCATTATCAATCCCTTTACTCTCTTTCCCTTTAACTCCGTCCTTGACTATCCCATTTGACCTCCCCCCCCCCTTATTTAGTTTAAAACCGCCGTGTAGCAGTGGCAAACCTGCCTGCCAGAATACTGGTCCCCCACCTGTTAAGGTGCAATCCGTCCCTTTTGTACAGTTCCCCCTTACTCCAAAACAGATCCCAGTGGTCTAAGAATCTAAATCCCTGCCCCCTGCACCAGTTCCTCAGCCACGCATTCAGTTCCTGCTCTCGCCAGCTCGAGGAACTGGAAGCAAACTGGAGATAACCACCCTGGAGGTCCTGCTTTTCAGCATTTTTTCCGAGCTCTCTAATTATCTAAGCTCATCTCCCTTACCTGTCACGCCTCTTGCATTATAATATGTGCAGTTGAAACCAACATTCCTTAATCGCGGACTTTGAACCGGCCCGTTCGCGGAGCTCGCATTCACCCGCGGGACTTGCTTACCATCACCCGGAGGTCTCAGCGCAGAGGGAGAGCAAGGAGGGAAGAGACAATGACTTTGGGACTTTAAACTGTGTTGAGTGTTTGTTTTGTTATTTTTTCTATGTTATGACTGCAGGCGAAATCATTTCATTGCACTGAAAAGTGAAATGACAATAAAATCTAATCTAATCTAACCACTCCCTGCCTTTCTCTTGCCTATTCTGTCCTCTATAATGTCTCTCATCACCCTCCATATCAACTTCTAACCTCTCACCTGCCTTGGTCTTGTATACAATCCTAATTCTCTGCCAATCTAGTTTAACCCACGATGTAGCATTAGCAAACCTGCCTGCCAGGATAGTGGTTCTCCTCCAGTTCAGGTGCAACTCATCCCTCTTGTACAGGCCACCCCTGCCCCATTCGAATTCCCAATGGTCTAGAAATTGGAATCCCAGCCCCCTGCACCAACTCCTTGGCCACACATTAATCTATTTATCCCATGATTTTATACGCCTCCATACGATCACCCCTCATCTTCCTCCACTCCAAGGAAGAGTCCCAGCCTACTTGAACTCTGCCTATAGCTCAGACCCACTAGTCCTGGTAACATCCTCGAAAATCTTCTCTGTACCCTTTCAAACTTGACAACATCTTTCGCAGAACACGGTGCCCAGAATTGAACACAATACTCTAGAAGCGGCCTCACCAACGCCTTCTACAACTGCAACATGACCTCCCAACTTCCATTCTCAATATTCTGGCTGATGGAGGCCTATGTGCCAAAAGTCTTTTTGACCACCCGATCTACCCGTGACTCCACTTTCAAGGAGCCATGTACCTGCACTCCTCGATCCCTCTGCTCTACAACACTCCCCAGAGCCCTAACATTCACTGTGTATGTCCTGCCTATGTTAGACTTCCCAAAATGCCACACCTCACATTTCTTTGCATTAAATTATATCAACCATTCCTCAGCTCACCTGGCCAATCGATCAAGATGCTGCTGCAAGTTTTCACAACCATCTTCACTATCTGCAAAACCATCCACTTTTGTATCACCTGCAAACTTGCTAATCTTGCCGTGTATGTTCTCAACCGAATCATTGATGTAGTTGACAAACAGTAACAGGCCCAGCATCGAATCCTGAGGCACACCATTAGTCACAGACCGCCAGTCCGAGAAGCAACCTTCCACCATCACCCTCTGCTTCCTTCCACGAAGCCAATTTTCTATCCGTCCAGCTGCCTCTCATTGAATCCCATGCGATCTAACCTTCCAGAGCAGCCTGCCATGGTGGTTGAACTGAAAGTAATCCCTCCTGTGGCCTCTTTCCCCAGCTCCTTTCAGCGTCCCTCGGGTGAGCTGTCACGCCGGGCCGGGTCCCGTGGTGAGGCTGACCTGCCTGGCGACAGGCGGCTACCCTTCCTCCAAGCTGGGCTGGCGCTGGGACAACGGCAGCGCGTACGGGCCCGGGGCCTCGGGTACGGAGACGAGGTCGGCTACGGATGGGACCTTCGAGCTCCGGAGCAGCCTGGACGTGGCGGTGAGCCGGGCGCCCGCCCTGCGGTGTGTGCTCGGCCGTCCCGGTAGCAACCGGTCCGAGAGCAGCCGCGCCACGTGCCCCGCCGGGAGGAGCGAGGGCAGCGTCTCCATGCCGGGCCGCTGCTCAAACAACGACGGTAAGACCACGTCAGCCCGTACCACACGAGGCAGCTCCGCACCGCTGCTCCCCGCCACTCATCCCTCTCTGTATTCCTGCCACGCCTCCCTCCCGTTACCCCCTCTGAACTCGGCTTCGATCCTCACTGCTGGTGCTGCCTGTGCGGAGTTTGCACGATCTGTGTGTGACTACTCCCCTGTGTTGCAGGTTCCCCGGCCCCCTGCTCTCCGCACCGACGCATCGGCGTGGTCCTCAGCGCTGTGCTGCTGTTGCTGCTGCTCGTGTTGCTGGCCTTACTGCTGTGCCAGGAGCGAGGGTCAACCACATGAAGCGCCGGCTCATCACCCGGGCCAGTCCGGCAACTAGAGACACTATCACTGATTGGCCGCGCAAGGCCATTCGGCCCCGGAGACTGTTCCGCGGAAAGAGGAAGCCGTGCACCCTCTCTCTTGAAACTACTGGGCTAGGTGACGGCAGTTCGGCCCCTCTACAGCCTGACAGTAGGCAATGACCCCCACAATCCAGCGGTAGACCCAGCCAGCCACATGCAGAGATTGTGAATGGGGTGGCGCTGGTCTGGGCAAGCTTCACCTCGCTACCTCACCACGGGGACTGCCTGGTGTAACCGCGGCAAGGACCCTCGCCACACACAACAGTGGTTGCCCAGCGCGGTGGGCTCGTTTGCAACGGAGCTCTCTCTCTGCAGTAAAGGACACGGCGAGAGAGCAGGGCACCATCACGCAAACTCTCCCAGGGCTGGTTAGTACATGGAGTGTGAGAAGTTACAGCCTCTTTTCGAATATCTAAAGGGGCTGTTCCTTAAGTTTTGGCTACATTTTAGCCCCACGCTCCTGATATTTGGGCACCCGGTACAGAGGGGGGGGGGAGAGGGGGAGAAGCTGGGCCTGACCAAGATGGCCATTCGCTGTTCCGGCCACACAGGGGTCGGCTACCTGCCCATTTTCCCGGCCTATGGGCCTATGTCTGTGCTCGCGTGTCCCTGGAGAGGGAGCACGCGGTGTCCACGGGGACTCTGGAGGCCTCCTGTGGACGCTGGTCGCCGCGGGAGGCCGAGTGTATTACTGTTGAGGATGACGTTATTTTAAAATTGATAACCGTTGTTTGGTGAACTGCTACAACGGCGGGTTTGATCGTGTTGCCCTTTTGTAAATATTTGTTTTTGTTTTATACTGAATAAAACTATTTGTATTTCTAAAAAGGGCGGGTTACAGACGGAGCTTCAGTTATAGGGCGGTGTGTCGGGGTTACAGATATGGGTGCAAAGGAAGCTGCTGGGTTGTAGGGAGGGGTGTAGGGGGTGAGAGAGAGTGACCAGGACTTGTCGGTGTGCAGGGGTCACAGAGACAGGGGGGAGCGGAGTTCTAGAGAGGGCTGTCAGGGTGAGAGATAGATAGTAGGTATGTTGCAAAGCCTACCTGAAGCGTCGGTGAAAATCTGTCGTTGCGGGTGTGCGCGATTTTGGCGCCGTTTAGAGGGGGGCGGGTTTAAAACACGATTTTCTCTAGGCTGTTCAAATCGAAGATGTTCAGCCTAGTTAATTATTAACGAAAAATCGCTGGAAGCCCCCGTCGCAAAAGCTATTATTAGGTTTAAAGGCCTTGAATAATAGTTATAGTAGTTTAAAAATCAATCTCTAAACCCGCGACCGCCAGCAACCGCAGGGTCTCATAAAGCAAACCACAGAAGGTTGGCTGTATATTTTTACATTAAAAAGGGCTTCTAAAGATCCCTTTATACAAAGTTTAATATTGCGAGTAGCTCAATTTGGGCCCATTATATCCCGCAGTATTTTTCTGGGCATTTGGGGCACAAATCTACCGCAATGTGAACGTTCTAAACCAGCGCGTTCCACAGGGACCCACTGGAAAGCTGATTTAAATGGACATTTATTTACAGCAATTAAACACTAAATTCCTTCCATTTGGTCTATAAATTAATGTAAATGAGATTTTAAAATCATGTTTTATTGTGAATTATTTGTGAATATTATTTGGACATTTAGGCTATTTAAAAATGTTAATCATTTATTAAGAAATGGATAGATGTTTAGATCTAGTAATTGAAGTCTGAAATTAGCTACAATTAGGTAACTAACTAATTATATGCTTTAATTTCAGGTCATCCAAGTAAGATTATTTTATATTTGTTTCAGAATGCTTCAATCTATGATAACTGAAAATTTCATTCAGTTCTCTTAATTTTTAAGAAAGTTATGGGCTTTTGACTGTTCACGATCACAGCTTTTTTGTTATGTCCATAGAAAATCAATAGGGAACAAGATGCTCATTTCCCAGTATGAAAATGGCCATAACATTTTAAATACTTGAGATATGAAAGTGAATTAGGTGTCAAATTAAACTTATTTTTATGCTTTATCTGATGGGATAAATTACAGACTTGATTTTTAAAATCTCAAAATTTTGTAACATTGCTATAGATAGGAGGGGTGGGTGGATGCGGATGGAGCTGCAGAGTTCTATCTGTGCTACATCGTTGCTGAAGACAGAGTAGCTATGAGCGGATCTATGGAGCCATCAATGTAACCTCGGGGTGGGAACAGGCATGAAGATGAAGGAAAGAATTGGCCAGTCGGGTGAATGGACCGCTCCGCGAAAAGCAGCGTGGTGACCGAGAGGATCGTCGAGGCGATATAATACACGCACACACGGTGCTTCGCTTCACACCTCCCTGTATTGAACAGTATGTGCCGCTCCTCGGCCCCACCTCCATCTCCGCCGCCGAATGCAGCCGCGGGTTTGCGCATCGATGCATCTGCCGTGTGCCGGCCCTGCTCGCCGAGTCACGGCTCGCGTCCCCCGGGAAACCGGGAAGGCCCGGCCCACGCTGAACGATACAGGGGCCGAGGATCCCTCGCTCTGGGGGTGGCGAGTCCGTGCAGAGGGCGAGAGTGAGCTGGCGACAGGCCTGCGACCGGCGGCGACGTCCCTCACCCCTGCAGCCGCTCCACCCCGCGCTGGGCCTGGTAGATGCAGTCGTTGACCGACACGCCGTCGTAGGACGCACCGAGCAGCGTCAGCGGTACACGGTGGCTGACTGTCCACTCGGAGATGTCAGCTGTGGGGTGGGGGGGAAGGAGAGAGCAAGAGGGAGGGAGGAGAGATGGAGGGGAGGGTAGAGAGCAAAATGGAGGGGGTGAAGAGGGAGGTGTAGGGAGAGATAACATGTAGTTAGTCAGTGCCGCAGGGTTGATTGGGCGTCACCAGTGTTGACCTAGCAAGATCGCAGCTACCAGAGAGTCGCAGGACACTAGAGTTCGGTGGGTTCAGCGTTGGGGTTTGGGTTACAGAGAGAGGGTGGAGTGTATGGGCCAGAAGTTGTTACAGAGGCAAGGAGGGATGTAGGGGTCGGATGTGGTTGCAGAGACAGACCGCTGTGGGGCGTTGCAGAGATAGGGAATGATGCCGGTGTGTGAAGAGGTAGAGTTGGAGGAAGGCGGACTGGCTGGAATAGGGGAGGGGGGGAGGGGGCTGTATGGGGCAGAGGAGGTTACAGCGACAAGGAAGGGTATAGCTATAGTATGAAGTTAGGTAATGGGGTGGGTATAGTGTTGAAAGGTTATAGAAAGAGCTGTGGGGGGCATATGGAGACGGAGGGGAGTTGGTATCACAGTTTATAGAGACAAGTAGGGAGGTTTTCCGCTGGAGGGGGGGTTACGGGGACAGGGGGGGATTCATGGTGTGCCCGACCAGCCAGACGCGACAGAGGTGAAGTTTCATGCAGGAGAAGAGGGGCGGTGAGGGCTGGTGGCAGATGGGGATTGGGTGCCATTCTGCCAGTGTTGGCTGCTGCATGTGGAGCAGAGAGGTAGGTAGGTGGGCACAGCGTGGGAGGCCATGCCCGGGCTTAATGCCACGACAATCCCTCCAACAAAGGTGCATCCATCAATGACGTTCAATGCCACATTTGGTGAGGTGGGTGTCCTTCTCTGTGCCTGGCCATGTCGGGTGGCCGGGGGTGAGGGGGGGGTCGAGTGTGTGGGATGGAGCGGTGCCGACTCAAGTTGACCTGGTCACACTGGGGAGTGGGGGCAGGTCAAGGGCATGGGGCTGGAGCGGTGCTGATACAGGCAGACCTGGTCACACTGGGGGGGAGGGGGGGGTCAAGTTAAGGGCACAGGGCTGGAGCGGTGCTGACACGGCAGATCTGGTCACACTGCGAGCAGCTCAACACACTTACCCAGGAGTTTCCAGTGTCCGACTCCATACTGTGGGATACAATCCTGTGTGCCAAAAACATGGGAAAAGTTAAGAGATAAAAACGGGGTGAGCTTCACTCTGTGTCTGATCCGTGCCCTGGGAGCGTGTGACGGGACAGTGTAGAGGGAGCTCTGCGCTGTCTGACCCGTCCCCTGCCCCCCCCCCCCCCCATCCCCCCCGTATTTTGCCGAACTGCCGCCCTCTCTCACCTTGTGCACTTTGACGATGGCTGTCAGTGGCTGTCCTGTGATTCCCAGTTGTTCCTGCACAGTCTCCTTGGCTCGTTCCAGCAGACGCTCCTTTGACACTCTCTGTGGGTCTCCGAATGCACCAGTGAACCACGATCCACCCATCATGACCTGCCGAGATTGGAGCCAGTCAGGGAGAGGAAACCCAGCGCAACTGATCTCTCACTAACCTCATCTCCGGAAAAAAACTGTCCCAGTACGACACACAGGGCAGTACAACACAGGAACAGGGCTCTCAGCACCACAATGCCAAACATGATGCCGGGGCCAGGATTGAATGACACGCTCTGGTGCTGGGCTCTGGCATAAAACTTAGAGATGAATGAAAACTGTAAGGTGAGCAGGGGAGAGAGGAGGAAACCATGTTGGGGCAAGAGGCACAAACTGGAAAGGCTCGTTATCAGAATTCAATAGCGAGTCCCGAGGGCTGCAGTTTGTCTAATCAGGTGATTAAGTTTACAAATGCCAGGAAAATTGGTGGTGTTGTTAACAGCAAGGCTGCTTCAGAATGAGATTGGCCGGCTGGTAAATTGGGCAAGCAGATAGAATTTAATCCCGTCATGCATGGGTGACGCACGTTGGGAAGTCTGATGAAAGTAGCAGGGTGGGATTCCAGGTGGTGTGGAGGAACAAAGGATCCTTCTCTGGATAGAAGGAATGCGTGTCGTTTTGGGCCAAGACCTACTCAGTTACTCCAGCATTTTGTGTCTATCTGGTGTAAACAAGCATCTGCAGTTCCTTCCTAAACAAAGGAACCTCGGTGTACAAAGCCAAGGATCCCTGAAAATAACAGCACATGTGGAGAAGGGGGATGCTGGTCTTCGGTAGTTGTGGGGCGCAGAGTGGAAGAGTGCATAACATTGGTTAGGCTGCAGTTGGAGTATTGCATGTTCTTCCTCCGAGAGGAGCGAGGGTCGTGCCCAGGGCCTGTACCCTCTGTCAGGACCTGGGAATTATAAGAGGCTGGCAATTATGAGAGGCAGAGCAGGGGTGAGAGCAGGAAACATCTCATTTCAGAGATGTCCGAAATCACAGCTTCAAGGTGAGGTTTTGAGGATCTGAGGATTTATTTTCTGCCAAACAATGTTTGGAGTGTGAAGAGGTGGTCGAGGCAAGGACTCACAAAAGTCCCCAGATAAGCACATAAATTGCTAAAATAAAGGTGGCTGCAGAACATTGTTGGGAGATGGGATGTGCATAGATGGGCACGTGATGGTCAGCAGGGACATGGTGGGCCGAAGGATCTGTTTCTGTACTCAGCAAGTCAGTGACTATGGTGGTACTCAAGCATACGCTGGGAGAGGGCAGCAAGACAGACAGTGTGATGAGATTGGTGGGGGCTGGAGAGTGAGAGGTGACAGTCCCTGTGGACTGAGCACAGTCGGTCCATCGAGCAGTCTACCTCCGGTACCTCCAGTGTAGAAGAGACCCCAGTGTGGACACCCAACACAACTCACTGGGTTGTACGTAATGGTATGAACAGAATTCTCAAGTTTTAGGTAACACTCCCCTCCACTCCTTCTCACGCAGACCCTTTTTCTTCCCCTCCCCCCCCCTCCCCTCCTCAACCCCAACCCCTACATTCCTTCCTCTGGCTTTGCAATTCACAACTCTTCTATCATTTTGCCTCACACGTTTTGTTTTTTTTTCATTTCTGGGAGGATCTGGGAGCAGCTGATGGTGATCTGTGAGGGGAGGGGCGGATTACAAGGAAATAATTGTGCAATGGCCCTGTAGTCAGGGCACAGAGTGGAAGAGCAGGATAGACAGGATGCAATGAATGGCCTCCATTGTTGGGATAACGATAGCATGAATGGCCTCCATTGGTGCCATAGGGACCCAATCTGGGGTCGGCCTGAGCACAACATGGGTGTCCACTGGTCCACCTTCACCCAGAGGGGTATCTGTCCCAGTGTCCACCAATAGCCTCACCCAGTGGTGTATCTGACATGGTGCCCACTGATACTCACCCACCCAGTCATGTATCTGTGTCAGTGCACACTGATATACACACACCCACCCAGTGGGGTATCTGGCACGGTGCCCACTGGTCAACCTTCATCTGGTGGATATTTAACCAGAGTGCCCATTGATGCACCCACCCTCATTCACGGGGGTATCTGTCCCAGTGCCCACTGATGTACCGACCCTATGTCCTAGTGCCCATACACCCACCCTCATCCACGAGGGTATCTGTCCCAGTGCCCACTACTTCACCCATCCGGAGGGGAACCTGACACTGTGCCCACTGATGTCCCCACCCACCCGGCAGGGATGCGTACCGTCAGTCTGGTGGTCGGTGGTCCCGATCGGTCATGCTGGGGGGTGCTGCAGGAGTCGTAGACAACGCCCAGAATCTCCCCACACTCACCCGACGGAACCAGGTGTCCGAAACCCTGTGGGGGGGGGGGGGGGGGGGGGGGGGGGGCGGTAGGGAGGGAGAATTAGACGACTGGCACTGAGGGAGGGGGGAGAGGGGAGAGATGGGGAGGGGAAAGTGAGAGCGGGGAGGGGAAGGGTGATGGGGGAGAGAGAGAGAGGAGTGTGGGGAGAGTGAGGGGGTGGGGAGAGAGACAGGGTGGGGAGAGTGAGATGGGATGAAGGTGGGGAAAGGAGAGCGAGGGGGAAGAGAGTGGGGCGGGGAGGGGTGCTGCCTGGAGTGGGAGGGAGGGTGAGATTGGGACGGTTGGGTGGGGCACGAGGAGTGTGGAAGGGGCCAGCAAGGAGGGTGGAGTGGTCACCAGGGGGTGTGGAGCAGGAGGGAACGAGGGAGGGGCGGGCTAGAATGGAACGAGGAGTGTAGAAGGGGTCATCGCAGAGGGTGGTTTGCTCACCGTGACAGGCAGCACTCGTCCCTCGTACTCCAGGTTCACCACAGCCACAGAGACGCTGCCGATCTTGCCCAGGGCCTGTGCCAGCGGTCGCCAGGCAGTGGGCAGCAGCGGGCCCAGCACTGCAGGGGGGGGAGGGGGGGAGTGAGGAGAGCAGAGGTCAGGGGCGGCACACACAGTGATTGGGGCCAGACGCCACTGCACCACTCTACCTACCTCCAGCAGGAAGTGCAGAGAAAACGTGGTCCGCTGCCAGGATCCCTCCCTCTGTCAGCACCTGCCAAAGACACAAACCGACCAGACAGAGCTGAGACCTCACCCAGGATCGGGGCTAATACACAGACCCCTGGGGGTGGCTTACAGGCTGACACCTCACCCAGGGGGTCAGGGTTTCTACACAGATTAGCACGTACTTGGGAGTGGGCTACAGGCCGTCACCCCACCCAGGGTTGGGGCTTGTATACAGAATAACAGATACTCAGCAGTGGGTTACAGAACAGGCTCTAATCCAAGAGTTTGGGGGTGATATGTAAAACAGACACCCAGCAACAAGGGACAGTAACTGGTCAGGAAAGAATGGTGGACACTGCCCAGCACAACGCAGCTACTGACCACCCCACCATCAAGGGTATCTACACAAGCGGCAGCCAATATCAAAGACCCACACCACCCTGGGCACCGAATCGTTTTGTTACTACCGTCAGGACGAAGGTACAGGAGACTGAACACCCCATCCACCAGGTACAAGAACCGCTTCATCCCGGCTCTTGAACACTGCACAACACGAACATGAGCAACATGAATCTTCTATGTAAGAAGGAACTACAAATGCCGCTTTACACTGAAGATAGACGCAAAATGCTGGAGTAACTCAATAGGTCAGGCAGCGTCTCTGGAGAAAAGGAATAGGTGATATTTCATCATCAGTCTGAAGAAGGATCTCGATCTATTCCTTTTCTCCAGAATGCTGCCTGACCCGCTGAGTTACTCCAGCATTTTGTGTCTATTTTAATCTTCGACGGACTGTGTCTTTGGTTACCTAATATGACAGTTAATGTGTTGTATTATAATTATTATATATTTATGTATGCGATTTGTGTTTACTGGCCTGTAATTGTTGTGTGGCGGGTACATGATGTGACGTGTGGCAGGTACATGATGTGGCGGGTACATGATGTGACGGGTACATGATGTGGCGGGTACATGATGTGACGGGTACATGATGTGGCGGGTACATGATGTGACCGGTACGTGATGTGACGGGTACATGATGTGGCGGGTACATGATGTGGCGGGTACATGATGTGACAGGTACATGATGTGGCGGGTACGTGATGTGACGGGTACTTGATGTGGCGGGTACATGATGTGGCGGGTACATGATGTGGCGGGTACGTGATGTGACGGGTACTTGATGTGGCGGGTACATGATGTGGCGGGTACATGATGTGACAGGTACATGATGTGGCGGGTACATGATGTGGCGGGTACATGATGTGGCGGGTACATGATGTGACAGGTACATGATGTGGCGGGTACATGATGTGGCGGGTACATGATGTGGCGGGTACATGATGTGACGGGTACATGATGTGGCGGGTACATGATGTGGCGGGTACATCCGCCAATGAAACACCCGGCTCTCCACGTCACCCACCTGGCAGCCTCCATCGGCAGCGGGTCGTAATTCGGTGACGGGGGAGTGCAGGTGGATCTCCACCCCCTTCGCCCGTAAGGCAGCCTCCATGGCCTCGGGCAGGCTCTGCATCCCCCGGCGCAGGCTCCACTGTGCCCAGCCCTCGCGCCGCGCACGCTCCATCACCTCCGTCTTCGCTCCGTCCCACTTCACAGCTGCACAAAGGAGGGAGGCAGGGCAAGACATAGAGGGGGGGTAGGGAGGGGCGATGTGATTGGGGGGTGCACGGGCAGCTGATGGGGAAGGGCGGAGAGGGGCGAGACATGCAGGGCAGCGAGGGGAGGGGGGCGGAGAGAAGTGGGGCCTCACTCACCCCCTGATCCAACCAACATGCCGAGCAGCACGGAGCCCCAGCTCCTCTCTGCCTTGAAGAGTGGGGGGAAGCAGGAGCGGACACTGAGCTTCCGACTGTCACCAGCAAAGATCCCTCGGCACAGGCTGTCCACCACATAGTCCGCCATCTGTGAGAGAGCAGCGTCAGCAACGGGGTGGGGGGCAGTGTGTGTGGGGGTGGGGTGGGGGGCAGTGTGTGTGGGGGTGGGGGGCTGTGTGTGTGGGGGTTGGGTGGGGGGCAGTGTGTGTGGGGGTGGGGTGGGGGGGGCAGTGTGTGTGGGGGTGGGGTGGGGGGGGAAGTGTGGGGGGGGGGCAGTGTGTGTGGGGGTGGGGTGGGGGGCAGTGTGTGTGGGGTTGGGGTGGAGGCAGTGGGGGTGGGGTGGGGGGCAGTGTGTGGGGGGGGGGCAGTGTGTGTGTGTGGGGGGGGCAGTGTGTGTGGGGGGGGCAGTGTGTGTGGGGGGGCAGTGTGTGTGGGGGGGGCAGTGTGTGAGGGTGGGTGGGGGGAGAAAGGACAGGGCGGAATAGTGGGCAGTGATGGTGCTGTTGAGCAGGTGGCTGGGAGATGGGGGTTGGAGGAATGGGGTCAGCAAGTTGGGGGCTCGGGCAATGTTGGGGGGGTGGGGCAGTGGAGGAGGGGGACGGAGTGTACGGGGGGCCAGTGGGGAGTGGTGCACCTGATGAGGGAGGGCTGGGAGGTGGGGGCTGGGAGAGGTACAGTGGTGTTGGTGAGAGCAGTATGGTGGGGGGGCAGAGTTGGGGGCTGGGAGGTAGGGGCTGAGGGGGGCGGAGCAGGGTGGGGGCAAGGGTAGTGTGGTGGGGAGGGGGTGCAGAGAGTAGGGGGCTTGGCGGGGAATGTTGGGGATGGGGAGAATGGCTGGGAGCGGGGGCTGGAGAGCGGGCGGTGTGGGCTGGGGGATGGGGGCTGGGGAGCGGGGGAGTGGTAGTGGGGGAGTGGGAGTGGAGGAGCAGGGGCTGGGGGAGCGGGGGATGGGGAGTGGGCCTTGGTGTGGGGGCTGCTGGCGGTGGATACACGCTGCCCTACTCCTCCGAGGACTCTCACCTCAGCCCCGAACCTGCGGGTGAAGAATGCGTGCACACTCTCGTCCTCCTCCTTGCTCCGCGGCAGGATGGGTTCCCGGGCCAGGCTCCAGGCCAGGGGCTGGGAGAACGGAGGTAACTTGCTGAACACACTCCTGCACAAGGAAGAGGGGCAAGAAACTGTCAACACCGAGGTTATCCATGGGAGCCCAACTGTGGTCAGATATTACCACAGGACCAAATCCATCCCAGCCAGTCCCAGCCTCCCCCACCCACACCCCCCCCTTAACCTCTGACCCTCCCCTTGACCGACCAACCAACCTCTGACCCTCTGACCCTCCCTCCCTCCCCCCCCCCCCCCCCCCCCCCCCCCGTGAATCCCCATCAGTTGCATTCTGGAATTTGAGGACAAATGGATAGTGTAGAGGTCAGTGTCCCTGGGTCAGACCACACTGGGAGCACTGTGCCGAGATGGGTTGATGGAGCAATGGTGGGTCGAGCGACCACGCAGTAGGCAACTGAGAACCAAAGGCTGATCATCGCGATGGCCATCTACCTGATACTAGTAGGCAATTTGCAAAGCTTGCCGCCAACGAAGAGATATCTATTCTTGGTTGCAGCATCATTGTAAGTGATTGGAAGCAATTCACTTTCCAAACCAATCTCAGAAACCTGGAGGTGAAACAGAAAGGAAGAGGAAAAAGGAAAATGAAGGTAAACTTTTCATGTTCATCCCACCCTGTAATTCACTCCCAAAATAGTGTCAAATTGGGGGCAATAGTGTCCCAACATATAGTTCTAGTTTAGAGAGACAGCACGGAAACAGGCCCTTCGACCCACCGAGTCTTACGGTCACAAGTGATAGGAGTAGAATTAGGCCATTCGGCCCATCAAGTCTACTCCGCCATTCAATCATGGCTGATCAATCGCTCCCTCTGGCACCTGTACTAATCAAGAACCTATCTATCTCTGCCTTAA
Source organism: Amblyraja radiata (assembly GCF_010909765.2). Taxonomy (NCBI): domain Eukaryota; kingdom Metazoa; phylum Chordata; class Chondrichthyes; order Rajiformes; family Rajidae; genus Amblyraja; species Amblyraja radiata. The sequence continues at coordinate 21,673,037 of NC_045979.1, read as the reverse complement.
AAATATCCACTGACTTAGCTTCCACTGGCTTCTGTGGCAAAGAATTCCATAGATTCACTGCCCACTGACTAAAGACATTTCTCCTTGTCTCCTTTCTAAAAGAGCGACCTTCAATTCTGAGACTATGACCTCTAGTCCTAGACTTTCCCACTAGTGGAAACATCCTCTCCACATCCACGCCTTTCACTATTCTGTATGTTTCAATGAGGTTCCCCCGTCATTCTTCTAAACTCCAGCGAGTACAGGCAAAGTGCCGACAAACACTCATCATAGGTTAACCTACACATTCCCGCGCAAACCAGCGATCCTCGCGCACCAACACTATCCTACACACACACTAGGGTCAATTTACAATTATACACATCCAATTAATCTACAAACCTGCACGTCTTTGGCAACTGGGAGGAAACCAGATGTCCCGGAGAAAATCTCCGCATGTACAAACTCCGTACAGACAAGCACCCAGTCAGCATCGAACCTGGGTCTCTGGCGCTGTAAGTCAGCAACTCTACGGCTGGCCTCCGTGCCGCCAATAATTGACACTATTTTGGTCATAGTGACAAAGTATGTGTTATGTGATTATGGAGGCGCTGCTTCGGCTCTTGAAGAGCATTCAGATGGACGCCCCCAGAGTCTGATGGGATCTATCCCAGGTTGTTGAGGGGGCCTTGATTAGGATCTTTGTTCCTTCTCGGAGGACTGGAGAGTTGCCCGTGATGTTCCTTTATTTAAGAAGGAAAATAAGAGAGAATCCAGGGAACTATAGGCCGGCGAGCCTCACATCAGCGGTCGGGAAACTACGGGAGAGAAATCTTCGAAGAGAATTTACTCCCATTTGGGAATAGGCTAATTAGGGAGAGCCACCACAGCTTTCTAAATGGCAGGATGTGTCTTACTAACTTGATTGCATTTTCTGCGGTGACAAAGGAGATTGATGAAGGTGGGATGTTGTATTAGTAAAGCTTTTGATAAGGTCTCTCATGGTAGGCTGTTCCAGAAGATTAAGATGCGCGGGAGTCATGATGACTTGGTCACATGGATTCAGAATTGGCTTATTCAAAGAAGACAGAGGGTTGTGGTGGAAGATAGATATTCTGGCTGTGACCAGTGGAGTTCCGCAGAGATCTGTGCTGGGACCTCCGCCATTTAAGAGGCTTTCAGAGACACCCAAGGAAGTGCAGGGAGTGGAGGGTTATGGATCATGTACAGGCAGATGAGTTCAGTTTCACTTGGCATCATGTTTAGTGCAAACATTGTGGGCTGAAGGTTCCTGTACTGTTCCATGTTCTATGTCATGTCACTAATACATAGTCTGTTAGTTTTGTTCAGTTTAAAACATTAATGTTTTGTCAAAACATGAAATCCGAACCTCTCAATTAGATCCCAGCCTTTAATTCATTCCCAGTGATTTGATATTCTATAAATAAACCCCAATTCCTGGATTAGATCCTAGGAAACCGTCATAATATAAATAAACCCACAAGACCCTTGCATAGATTGCAGCCTGTAACGCACTCCTGGAGATGTGCAATTCTGGTGAAACCCCCCCCTGGCCCGGGTCACAGACCCTCTCCCTCACCAGTTGGAGCGTGTTCGTGCCCACTGTCCCTGTTGACCGGACTCCCCTGGGTCCGTGCTCCAATATCGCCCCTTCCTCGGTGCATGTGGTCTGCAGCCAACCGCCCGTGCGATCACTCGCTTCCAGCAGCAGCACCTGGACAGGTAAGTGAGGATTGAAGGATGGAAGTGTGGAGGGAGGAACGAAGGGAGGGGAGGTGGGGCAGGCGACTGGGAGTAGGGGATTAGAGGGTGGGGAAATATGGGATTGGGAACAGGTGGAAGAGGAAGTAAACAGTGGATGATGGATTACTACAGTTTGAGTCTTGTCCCTGTGTCAGGGATGCTGCAGTTACTTGGGTTAGAACCAAGCAGAATTTCCACGCACTTCACAAGGTCTGACGCTGGGATTTTATCCTGGGTGCTGGGGTAGGGAGCACACGGGGGGGGGGGGTGGTGGGTGAGGGGGCACACAGGGAGGGTTGGTGGGCACCTGGGAAGGGGCATTGGGTGGGGGCACCGGAGGAAGGGGTTGCGTGGGAGCACCGCCAGGGGTGGGTTGGTGGGGCATCGGGGCAGGGAACGTTACCTTGGCAGCAGGTACAACTCTGCTGAGGTGGAGAGCGGCAGCGAGGCCACTGACACCAGCTCCCACAACGACCAAGGTGCGCGGCATCAAACCTGCGGGGAGATGAGGAAGAGCAGGGTAAGGCCCAGAGACATGAGGGGCAGAGGCCCGAGTGACAGAGGGAAGGGGGAGTGCGAGGTGGGAACAGGAGGGTGTGGGAGAGGGAGAAGAGGAGTGAGAGAAGCAGGAGACAAAGGTAGGCGGAGGGAACATAGAGGGAGCTGGAACACTTGTGGACACTCTGGTGAACGTGCCTTTCCTGCTGAGCCCTCACGTCTGAGTTTGTGCTCTCTGCGCCTGGCTGTTTATCAGGGTGACACAGCAAGTTCCTTTATCTGCAATGTTTCCGCAGAGCCAGATCGACCTGCCTCTCCCTGTACAAGCCCTACGAGCGGCTTGCTGCTGTTTAACAGGTTTGTTCCTGTTCCTGGTTTCCTTGTACGGCTGTTGTTGGAATGAGTCAGGCCTCTCCACTATCAGATGATGGAGACCACCACTCCTCTCTCATTGCTCTCAAGCCCAGCCACGGGTGCTGTGTAACTGTAGGGAGGCTCTCTGACTCCCTGACCCTCCCTTCAAGCAGTGTCCCAGACCCTCTCCCGTCTGATCCCGTCCCTCTGGGACATGGTGACCACAACTCGCTGCAGGATCAGGCTGGGGTCTAACTGGTGTAGGGCACGGTTCCTGCACCCCCTCCCTGCCCTTGTACTCTGAGCCTCGTCTGAAGGAAAGCAAACAGTCTGTCGTTCTAACCCGTGATGAGTTATCCCGCACCTTTGGGGATCGGTGGGAATGCAATCTCCCCCACCCCCCATTTATTGTGCATTCCTAACTATGCTTCACCTCCCAACCCACCATCACACTCTCATCTAAATGAATACGTTTGCCACTTCCATGCCCAGCTGCCCAGATCCTCTCCACCTCCCTGCGGTCTGAATCTTTCCTCTTCAATGAGCCACCACAGTTGTGTTACAGCCACAGTTGAGTTGTGGAGGATGCACTGAGAGCATAGAGCAATATAGCACATCAACAGGCCCTTCGGCCCACAAGTAAACAATGCTTCAAGCAGCATAGGTAAAGAATGCCAGCAACCCCCCAATTGCAGTCAGAGTTGGGCAACACCAAGCAGTCCATTCACCCCAACTCACCCACGACCAGTGCCTTCCTGAACTAATCCCATTCGCCTACATTTAGCCTATATCTCCAAAACGTTCCTATCCACATACCTGTCCAAATTGTTATCGTACCTGCCTCTGCCATTACGTCTGGCATCTCATTCACATACCCACTGGCATCTCATTCACATACCCTTTGTGTGAAAAAGTTGCCCCTCAGATCACCTGTAAAACGTTCCCTTCTCACTTTAAACCCGTGCCCTCTAGTTTTAGACTCTACTACCCTGGAGAAAACACTGTGACAATTCAACTTATCTAAGCACCTCATGATTTGATGCCCCTGTGGGTCACCCCACAGCCTCTTTGCACCAGGGAAAGACTTCCTGCTTGTCTAGCCTCTCCTTATAACACAAGCCCTCCAGTCCCGGTAGCCTCCTAGTGAATGCTTTCTGTACCCTTTGCTGTTCAAAGCACCCTCTGTATAGCTGGATGATCAGGAGTGCACCCTGTAGCCCCCCGTCCAAGCTGACCCTCGCCCAAGCTGCTTCCTACCGGTAAACTGTGGCCTCCTTCCCGTGGATTCCCTGTGAAGCTGCCACGAGGCAGGAGCCTTGCGGCTTTGTGGGGGACTGGGAGGAGAGGTGGGTCAGGGACAGCCTGCCCGTGTTATCTCCCTCCACACTCAGTGCAGCTAGCAGGCAGAAGGGGAGGGGACTCTGCAGGAGCCCATGCCTGTTAACACTGAGCCACTGGGTGGAACCGATACACCAGGAGGGAGCAGCGCTCCTTGACACAGCATTGTAAATAAAGCACTCTCACTGCACACAGCCCCGGCATGAGGCTCGGGACAGCACTGGGGATTAACTTCTCAGTATCATCCCTCCAGCACCAGCGGGTGAGGAAGAGGGGATCGAATTGGGGCACTCAATACAGGAATCGGGACATCATATTACAAAGATACAAGTTGTTGAGACCGCACTTTAAGTTTTGTGTGTGTGCATATATTCCCCGCTGTGTGTGTGTGTGTGTTTTCCCCGCTATGTGTGTGTGTGTGTATATATGTGCGTGTTTACTCCCTGTGTGTGTGTGTGTTTTCCCCGCTATGTGTGTGTGTTTCCTCGCTGTGTGTGTATGTGTTTTCCCCGGTGTGTGTGTGTGTGTGTTTTCCCCGCTGTGTGTGTGTATTGTGTGTGTGTGTGTGTTTTCCCCGCTGTGTGTGTGTGTGTATGTGTGTTTTCCCCGCTGTGTGTGTGTATTGTGTGTGTTTTCCCCACTGTGTGTGTGTGTGTGTATGTGTGTTTTCCCCGCTGTGTGTGTGTATTGTGTGTGTGTGTGTGTTTTCCCCGCTGTGTGTGTGTGTGTTTTCCCTGCTGTGTATGTGTATTGTGTGTGTCTCTGTCTCTGGGAAAGGTGCAGTAACGATTACAGGAGGATGCTGCTGGGATTGGGGGATTTAGTTATAAGGAGAGACTGGATAGGTCAGGAATGTTTTCTTGGAGCGTAGGAGGCTGCGAGGTGACCTTATAGGGGTCTATAAAATGATGAGGGGTGCAGAAAAGATGGTTGGTCACAGGCTTTTCACCAGGGTTAAGGAATCCAACATTTGAGGGCATAGGTTTAAGGTGAGAGGGGAAGCATTTAAAGAATTGAATGAAGGGGGGCTGGGTACCTAAATTGAGCGGGGGAGGCTATAAATTGAGTGGGAATGGTGCCTAAATTGAGTGGCGGGGGGTACGTTATTTGAGTGGGGAGGGTGCACCGAAATTCGGTTTGTGGGGGGAGGGGTGTATGTGGGTTGTGGGGGGAGAGATGAAAGTGGGTTGTGCTGGGAGGGGTGTATTTGGCTTGTGGGGCTGTATGCGGGTTGTGGGGAGGGGTGTATTTTGGTTCTTTAGGGTGTATGTGGTTTGCATGGACGTATTTGTGTTGTGGGGGGGAGTTTGTTTAGTTTAGAGTAAGGCTGCTCTGATTAATCATTTTTTTTTAAAAGTGATCAATGATTAGCACTAGAAATTGGACACTATGAGAATTAATTGTTTTGTCAATGAATGTTTGGTAACATATCAGCCAGTTTATCCAGTAAAGCTAACCAAAAATGTAAACATAATCAGTTAAATGCATTCAAAAAATTTCGAACAACAAAATGATGAATAACTGGATCCATTTTCAAGGCAAGAATTCAGATGTTTGATGCAACTTTGCTGCAAAAACGATCGGAGCTTAGTGAAGCACAAGCATTGTGAAACAACTTTCAGAGACTGATCTCTCTCCAGACACAACGTGCTGGAGTAACTCAGCGGGTTAGGCAGCATCTCGTGGGGGAAAGGATAGGTGACGCTTTGGGTCGGAACCTATCTTCAGACTGAAGTTCTCCTCCTCACTCGGACGGGAGTTCTGTTTGTCTGACCCACTGCGATAGCTCCTCAAGTTATGCTTTAGTATCTTTGGTTGTGCCTACTTTGTTCTCCTCTTCCGGACGGGAGTTCTGACAGTGTGAAGAAGGGTCCCGACCTGAAATGTCACCCATCCTTCGTCTCCTGAGATGCTGCATGTCCCATTGAGTTACTCTGGACTCTGTCTATCTTCGCCATAAACCAGCATCTGCAGTTCCTTCCTACACGATCTCTCCCCATGACTGGAGCTACCCCCAGTCCGGCCAATATCTTTCCCTGCGCCCTCTCCAGCACCACCCCACCCTGCCTGCGGTGGGCGACCAGCGACCACACCGCTGGCCACAGGCGGCAGTGAGGTGGGGATACACGGGGACGGCAGTTGCTGCTGCTGCTGGAGGAGCCTGCGGGTCGCGGCCTTACCTCCCACTCCTCGCCTCACCGCGCATGTCCGCACTCGGAGGACCAGTGCACGGCGCATGCGTGCACGCATTGGCCGCCGGCAGTAGGGCCCGCCCCACTGGAGATGCACATGCGCGGCCGTGGAGCTCCCCGATCCGCTTGGTCACTGCGCAGCTGCGTCCTGGAGGATCCTGGGATTTGTAGTTTGAGTGCTCATTGCCGCAGCCAGTGACATATGCCAAAATGGTACAGAAGGAATAGGTAGACAAAAGTGCTGGAGAAACTCAGCGGGTGCAGCAGCATCTATGGAGCGAAGGAAATAGGCAATGTTTCGGGTCGAAACACTTCTTCTGAAGAAGGGTTTCGGGTCAAAACACTTCTTCTGAAGGGTTTCGACCCGAAACGTTGCCTATTTCCTTCGCTCCATAGATGCTGCTACACCCGCTGAGTTTCTCCAGCATTTTTGTCTACCTTCGATTTTCCAGCATCTGCAGTTCCTTCTTAAACAGAAGGAATAGGAGTAGAATTAGGCCATTCGGCCCATGAAGTCTACCCCGCCATTCAATCACGGCTGATCTATCTCCCCCCATTCCCCTGCCTTCTCCCGATAACCTCTGACATCTGTACAGTGTGTGGAGGAAGGAACTGCAGATGCTGGTTTACACCGAAGATGCAGTTTACACTGTACTTTGTTTAAGAAGGAACTGCAGATGCTGGAAAATCGAATATAGAAAAAAATGCTGGAGAAACTCAGCGGATGAGGCATAGAAACATAGAAAATAGGTGCAGGAGTAGGCCATTCGGCCCTTCGAGCCTGCACCGCCATTCAATATGATCATGGCTGATCATCCAACTCAGTATCCTGTACCTGCCTTCTCTCCATACCCCCTGATACCTTTAGCCACAAGGGCCACATCTAACTCCCTCTTAAATATAGCCAATGAACTGGCCTCAACTACCTTCTGTGGCAGAGAATTCCAGAGATTCACCACTCTCTGTGTGAAAAATGTTTTTCTCATCTCGGTCCTAAAATACTTCCCCCTTATCCTTAAACTGTGACCCCTTGTTCTGGACTTCCCCAACATCGGGAACAATCTTCCTGCATCTAGCCTGCCCAACCCCTTAAGAATTTTGTAAGTTTCTATAAGATCCCCCCTCAATCTTCTAAATTCTAGCGAGTACAAGGCAACGTTCCCTATTTCCTTCGCTCCATAGATGCTGCCTCGCCCGCTGAGTTTCTCCAGCATTTTTGTCTACCTTACACAGTACTTTGTTGGTTTGCCAATAAGATACAGTATGCTTCTGTGAATAGGGAGCATTCTTGCCCCAAAGATCTATGGTACATTATGGAGTCCACAGGAGGGAGGGAAGGGGGAAGAGAGGGAGGGGGCTCAGGAACAGCTGGGCTTGGGTTCATGCCGGAATAACCCACAGCCCCTTACCCAGTTCCCTGTGCGACCTCGCCCGTTTCCCCCCTATCCCTGGCCAGTGTGTGACGGGATAGTGCAGAGGGAGCTTCACAGTGTTTGAAACGCAGAGACCAGGTAATTGTACAAAAATTAAACTATTTATCTCCATATAATGATTTCCACTAGAAAATTGACGCAGAGATTTAAAGCACATTATCAAAGCTAAGAAACAGGCATTCCCCACACACACAGGGAAAGAAGGTGGACACAAACATACACAGACACACACAGACAGGGACACCACACACACTCGCATAGTGATGTCCTGCTCCACAATGTAACCAGGAACCGTCACTTGAGGCAGAAGGCAGCTCCCCACGTTGACAGCGATTCTCAGCCCCTGATCTCAGCTCCAGCTGGGATGGTGGGAGTTGAGGACAGTTGGTGAGGTAGAGGGAAGTGATGGAGGTGAGGGTCCTGTAAATTCACTGTCCTGCCTCCCCATCACGGATATCATCGTCCAGCCCAACTGTCCCCATGACGTCCGGCCGTGAGCTCACGCCCCTCCTCTAGAGTAGAAGCACAGTCAGACCATGTGTTGGTCACACCCCTGCTGCACTCAGAGACACAAGAGAGCCTTTGTGGGTTTTGGGGAGAAGGGTTCCTGGACGGCGGGGAGCAGGGCCAATGTCCACAGTCACATTGGTGAACAGAGGGTGGCGCTGGTGAGCCAGAGTAGTGTAGACCAGAGAGTTCATTCCATCCTGGGTCCAGGAGCGGCGGGTACGGAGCAGTAGGTCAAACCTGCCAGGAGTGTGGGGTGAAGGGAGAATCAGAGATTGAGGAAGGGAAAGAGGGGACAAGGAGGGTAGGGAGGGAAAAAGGCACAGAGAACAAAAAAGGGGAGAGGGAAAGGATGGGAGTAAGGGGGGGAAGGAGTAAGGGAGAGGGGGAGAAAGAGGGTGTGAGGGAGGTGGAAAGAAAGGGGGAAGAAGGGGTGAGAGGGGAAAGAGACGGGGAGGGGCAACAGAGGGGGAGCGAGAGGGGGCAAGAGGGTGAAAGAGTGGGAGAGGCAGCAAGAGAGGGGAGGGGGCAAGAGAGGGGGAGAGAGGGCAAGAGGGGGAAAGGGGGCGAGGGTGGAGCAAGAAGGGGAGGGGCAAGGGGGGAGAAGGAACAAGAGAGGGGGAGAGGGGGCAAGAGTGGGAGAGAGGAGGAAAATGCAGATAAATGGAAAGAGAGAAACAGAGCAAGCAGGTAGGAAAGGAAATGAAAGTGATAGAGGAAGGAAGGTAGGTATAGATGGATGGAATGGATAGAGAAGGCGAGAAAAGGGTTTGAGGGAAATAATGTAAGAAATAGATATGAAATATAAATATCGGGATCAAGAGAGATATGAAGGAAGAAAGGTGTGAGGGAACAAAGGGGAGAGGGAGGGAGGGAGTGGTGGAGGGGGAGAGGGAGGGAGTGGTGGAGGGGGAGTGGGAGGGAAACAGAGAATGTCCATGAATACTTGAACTGCTGTACACCCCCCACCGCAGGGGCTGTACCACCCGACCCCAACCCCTCCAGGATGAAGCTCGCACCGGCTGTACACCTCCATAGAGCAGTGGTGGGCGGACCCACCGCATTGGTGGCACTCTTCCCCCTTCGCCCCCCCCACCTCACCTCTACACCCCCCCCCCACCCTGCGCAAGCCCCCCCCGCCCCACCCTCTGCCCTTCACCTCCACACGTCCAAACACAGGTACGTATCTCACCCCAGTCCCCACCCATCCCCCCCCCAACCAACCCACAGGAAGGTACCTCCCTGTCCTTTCATTCCTCCCCCCATTCAACACACAGGGGATAGATACCCCCAAACAACCCTCTCCCTTCCCCTCATCAAAGACACAGGACGGCCTCTCCACCCCCTCCTCCCCTTCCCCTGTTCACCCCTTCTCCCACACACAGGAAGCCCCCCCCCCACCATCCTGCCCTGTCCCCCGGCCCACACACCTCCTTGGGTTCTGCTCATTTCCCCGGTCCAAGTTGTGTTTGATCATCTTGTAGCGGCCCACGGAGAGAGGGGGGCGCGAGATTGTCATTCCAGCCAGCTGGAGCCTGCGGAGCAGAGCGGAGGGTGAGCTACACGGAGGGCAGGTGGAAGAGGAGAGAGAGAGGATGCGCAGAAATATGTGTGAGAGAGAGAGAGATGGCAGAGTTATTGAGTTAGGCAGAGGGAGGGAGCTAAGGTTGAGAGAACGAGGAGAGTTCATGAGATGTAAGACTGAAGGGGAGGGATTTAGTGAGAGAGACCAAGAAAGTAACACAAGGATGGACTGAGGTTGCAACAGAATGGGGGGGGGGGGGATTAACATACACAGAAAGACACTGGATGCCCCCAAAGAAAGACAATGGGAAGCAAAAATAATAGAGGAAAATACATATTGGACAGAGAGCTGGCATAGGAAAGTGAGCGGAAGAAAGAGAAGGGGAGACAGGATGGCCAGAGAGAGGGAAGGGGAGGAGACGGACGCGGAGATATATAGAGAGATAGAGTGGAACAGAGGGAGTGGGGTAGAGGGAATGAGATGAGGAGGTAGAGAGGGCACAGAAAGAGTGTAGCAGAAGGATAGAGGGGTGTGGTGGGGGTTGGGGAGTGCAGATTGTGGGGAAGGGAGGACGGAGGAGGAAGGGAGGGGGAGAGGGCTGGGGGGGAAGGGAGGGGGAAGGAAGGGAGGGGGAATGAGAGGGATAGGGAATTAAAGGGAGGGCGAGAGGGGAGTGAGGCAGCGAGCAGGGTGGGAGTGAGCGAGGGGGAGCGAGCAGGAGGTGAGCGAGCAGGGGGGGGAGCGAGCGCGCAGGGGGGGGAGAAAGAGAGAGGGGGAGAAAGAGTTAGGGGGTGCGAGGGGAGCAGGGAGTGAGTGGGGGGAAAACGAGGGTTGGGCGAACGACGGGGGGGGGCAGAGAGAAGGGGGAATGAGACAGAGCATAGGGAGGGAGGAGAGAGGGGAGGAGAGGGAGCAGAGAGAGGGGAGGAGGCAGAGAGAGGGGTGGGGCCAGAGAGAGGGGTGGGGCAGAGAGAGGGATGGGGGCAGAGAGAGGGGTGGGGCAGAGAGAGGGGTGGGGCCAGAGAGAGGGGTGGGGCAGAGAGAGGGATGGGGGCAGAGAGAGGGGTGGGGGCAGAGAGAGGGGTGGGGCCAGAGAGAGGGGTGGGGCCAGAGAGAGGGGTGGGGGCAGAGAGAGGGGTGGGGCAGAGAGAGGGGTGGGGCCAGAGAGAGGGGTGGGGGCAGAGAGAGGGGTGGGGGCAGAGAGAGGGGTGGGGGCAGAGAGAGGGGTGGGGGCAGAGAGAGGGGTGGGGGCAGAGAGAGGGGTGGGGGCAGAGAGAGGGGTGGGGGCAGAGAGAGGGGTGGGGGCAGAGAGAGGGGTGGGGGCAGAGAGAGGGGTGAGGGAGCAACACATGAAAGAGGGAGTAAAGGGAGGAAATATTCTTCAGTGAGCATGGGAAAGAATGTAGGATGTGGGTATGGGCAGGTTTGATAGGGAAAATACCAGGAGTGATAATGGGGTCAAAGAGGCTGCCGGGATAAGGAGAAATAGTAATACATACGGAAACGTTAACATCAACAGGGTTAGGACAGTGGAATTACTGAGGGACAGGGTGAGGAAGCTGGATTATCATCAATGGAGATACAGTCAGTGACACAGGGCATTGAGTTAGGTGGGTTACTGCGAGATTATGTGAAGGATCTGGATTAATATCAGTAGGGTTACATTCAGTGACACAGGGCACAAGAGGAAATGGTTACCGAGGGCCAGTGTGAGAGAGCCTGATTAACATTGATGGATATACATTCAGTGACACAGGGCCTGGGAAGAGGGGTTACTGAGGGACAGCATGAGGGGGTTGACTTCACATCATTGTAGATAGAGAAAGTCAAGGGAAACAGTCTGTGACACAGGGTACTGGGGGAAGAGGGTTTACTGGGGAAGGTGGATTAACATTGGCCGGGATACAGTCAGTGACACAGGATGCTGGAGGGAGAGGTTACTGAAGGACAGTGTTGCACTCACCTTGAAATGTCGGAGTTCCTGGAACAGAAACGTGACTGGGAAATGGGGAAAAAAGTGTGGGATTGGGAGAGAGAATGTAAAATGAGAGATACATCAGGCAAGACAGAAAACAACAGGTACAATTGACAAGGAAAATCAGAGTGTTCAGTGACTCACTCTCCCTCTCTCCTTATTTTAACATTCCCTCTTGATCACTCTCTCTCTTTCTCTCTCACACAAACTCACTTTCTCGCATGCCCTCACAATCTCCCATGTGGAATAACACACTCAAGCAGATATTTGGGTGTGGGTTACATGTTGGGATCTAATCAATAGGTTTGGGGGTTTATATAAGGAATAACAGATCCCAGGGGGCAAGTTACAGGCTAGGATATTAATCTAGGGGTTGGGAGTTTTTATAAAGAATTACAGATCTCCAGGAACCAGTTACAGCCTGGAACTGATTGAGTGGATTTGGGGTTTATATATGGAATGACAGATCTCTGAGGGTGAGTTACAGGCTGGGATCTAAGCCAGGGTTTTGCAGTTTATATTCAGATATTTGTGTGCGTCACAGGCTGTGGAGGGGGCGGGGGTTTTACAGAATAACAGATCTCTGAGACGGAGTCACATGCTGGGATGTATGGAGCTGTCAGGGGTTTACAGCATAACAAATCTCTGGGTCACAGACTGGGATGCAATGGAGGGGGCCAGGACTTTACAGAATAACAGATGATGTCCAAGTGAGTCCCAGGCTGGGATGTTTGGAGGGTCGGGGTGAGTGGTCAGTTGGGGATTACCTGGTAGCGATATCATCATCCTCACCCCCCCAGCCCCAGTAATCGTTGGGGAATCCGTTCATTCGCAGGTACTGCTCGGGTGTCACGGCAGATACGCCTCCAAAATACGTCCTGTACGGTAGTCTGAAACCACACCAGCAAAGGCAGGTCAGCAACTAAACAGAGCGCCAAACTACCCCAAGAACCATCAACGCACAATGGCCCCATCAGAATGTGGCACCTGAAACATTGGGAGTGGCAGAACCCTTCTTTAATGGTCATGTTAGTGTGTGCGTGAGGCTGGGTGTGAGGGAACCCTCTGTTAATAGTGATGTGTGTATGTGTGTGCGCGCGCGTGTGTGAGAGAGTGAGAGACTGGGTGTAAGTGAATGCTCTGATAATTGTAACAAATGTCCATGAGCCCGAGTGTGATAGATGATGCCTCTATTTGGTGAATTTTGTGTGAAAATCCTGGTGCTATGAAACACTGCTTTAGTGTAATTTCAGAGTACAGGCGATGGGCCACTGCTTTTGAAGTGATGTCAGTGTGTGCAGGTGTAAGGGTGATCCAGAAGATTAAGATGCACAGATTCACAGTGACTTGGTCATACGGATACAGACTAGGATTGTTTTCTCTGAAATGAAAGGTTAGTTGAGGGAAGAGCTAATTGAAGTATATATAATTATGAGAGGCAGTGATGGGGTGGACAGCCAGAACCTTTTACCCCAGAGTGCCCTCTCTTTCCCAGAGCATAGAACTGGATTACATGGAAGTTGGAGGGTTGCAGTGAAAGAGCACGGTGTGGAAACATGTCCTTCGTTCCACCGAGTTTGCGCTGACCATGATTACTCATGCATTAGTTTTATCGGGGCAATTTACCAAAGCCAGTTAACCTACAACCCTGCGCGTCTTTGAAATATGGGCGGAAACCCAAGCACCCAGAGAAATCAAATGCAGTCACAGGGAGAACGTACAAACTCCATACAGCCAGCACCTGTATGTTGTGACCAATGGAGTTCAATGGGGTGGAAGATTGCACCCTTCACGTGGTCCGCCCTGTTTCGACTAATGCAATCAACTCGACGTGCACAAATGAAAGATCAAAAAGAACAAGTTGTCCTACAACTTTAGGCTGTGCACGCCATACAAAAGAAGAAGAGTTCAATAGGGATCTTTGTTGGAATCTCTATTGTTTGTGCTGTATGTAAATGTAAATGGGTTGGTTTGCAAGTTTGCTGATGACACCAAAGTTGGTGGAGTTGAAGACTGTGAGGAAAGCTGTTAAAGTATACAGTGATATATGGATCACCTACAGAAATGGGTGGAAAGATGGCAGACTTAATCCGAAGTGTTGTACTTTGGGAGGTCAAATGTAAGGTGGAAGGTATATGGTTGATGGCAAGACCCTTATCAAGATTGTGCAGAGAGATCTGGGGCTCTAGATCCATAGCTCCCTGAAAGTGGCAACACAAGCAGATAAGAGTAGTAAAGAAGGCTTGTGGTGTGCTTGCCACCAGTGGTCGACAACAGAGTATACGAGTCAGGAAATCATGATGCAGCTCCATAAGACTTTGGATTTTTGCCTGCAGTTTTAGTTGTCTCATTACAGGGAGGGTGTGGCGGCCTTGGAGAGCATACAGAAGAGATTTACCTGAATGTTACTTAGATTATGAATATTAGTTACAGAGAGAGGTTTGACAGACTTAGATTGTTTTCTCTGGAAAGGTAGGTTGACGGAAGAGTTAAACAAAGTATATTAAATTATGAGAGGCAGAGTCACGGAAGACAGCCAGAACCTTCCCAGTGTGCCCTCTCTTTTCCAGGGCTTAGCTTTAAATTGAGAGGGGCAAAGTCTCAGAATAAACACAGCTGTAATTTCTACATGGTGAAACCAAAATGTATAAAAATACCCTTTAATAAAATCTGCCAATGTGTACTTCAACCACATGTGATTTTTTTAATTACAAATCTCAAATTGTGGAGTACAGAGGCAAATAAATAAATGTTGGGTCTTTGTCCCAAAAATTATGGAGGGCACTGTAAGCATGTGTGAGTGTGAGGATTACAGTGGGCGTGAGTCCTGGTGTCAGTGTGTGTCAGCCTCGATGTGTGGAATCGTCCATTATCCGTGTGTGTTACTCACTGGTAGCCGAACTTGTTCATGGCGATGGAGACGTGCTTGGGGTGAGAGCGGTCGCAGGTGTAGATGTTGTGGTCATTCTCTGGGATGAGGTCCACATCGTGGAGGTAGAGACAGTCCCAGTCCTCATCCTTCATCGCCTCCTTCACTCCCACGTTCAGCAGCTTGGCTCGGTTGAAGGTCTCGTTCCCAGCCTGGCCAAAGGGAGGGGGTCAGATGTTGGATGTGGCTTCAGGAAGGAGACAAGGACTTTGGAGTGGACGGTGGCTAGAGGGCTGGGAGAGGTAAGGGGAGGGTGGAGCTGGGAGGGATGGGAATGGAGGTGTTAGTGGAGAGGGGAAGGAGTTAGAGTTGAGATGTAGGAGGGGGTGGGTGGGCTGGTAGGTGTTGAGAGGGTGGGAGGTGAGTGTGAGGGGGGTGGAAGGTGTTGTTGGCGAGCAAGGTTAGAGGGTGCAGGGTGAGGAGGTAGAAGAGTGGTGGGACCATAGACAGAGGTGGCATGGGGTAGGGAGGGGGTGTAGGGATGGGATAGGGAGGGGTGTTGGGATGGGGTAGGGAGGGGGTGTAAGGATGAGGTAGGGAGGGGGTGTAAGGATGAGGTAGGGAGGCGGTGTAGGTAAGGGGTATAGGGATGAGTAGGGGAGGGGTGTTGAGAGGGGCACTAGGGGTGGGGTTGAGCATGTGGGAGCGGTGCTGACAGGGTGGGTGTTGTGGGGAGGGTGTCAATGCAGTGCCGTTAGGGGGGGTGTCAGGACGGTGCAGTCGATGGGATGAGGGGGTGGTGCAAGGGCAGTGGGGGGTGTGACTATCAGGTCGGTGCTGTGGGATAAGGGTGTCTGGGTAGTGCAGTTGATGGGAGGAGGGGGATGTCTGGGTGGTACAATCGGGAGGGGGTGTTGTGGGGTGTGTGTCAGGGCAGTGCTGTGAGGGGAGGGTGGTCCCGGGGCTCTTCACCTGATGGATGATGTACAGCCCGTACTGCAGCTGCTGCCGCTGCAGGAATGGGTGGATGTAGTAGAGGAAGTGCCGGAGGTGAGGCTCCCGGTGTCGGTGTGGCACAATCACTGCCGTCCGGTGGCGGGCCTGGCAATTCGGCGGCGTGTAGAATCCTCCGGGCATCACAAGGCGGTTCCGATCCCGGATCTCGTCCAGCGAGGGGGTCCGGTTAAAGGCAATGGCCAGAGGGCCCACTAGAGAGAGGGAGACTGATGTTTGTACCAGGGCCCTGGAGTCGGAGTCAGAGTCGTGGAGTCGGAGCAATTTTGGTGCTGCTGGAGTCGATAAAAAAGTCCTGACTCTAATCTCAACATAAATTTCAGAGACTACGTAAATCTCTGCCTTATCCACTTACGTGGCCTCCACCGCCATCTGTGGCAAAGAATTCCACAGATTCACCACCCTCTGACTACAGAAATTCCATCTCATCTCCTTCCTAATGGATCGTCCTTTAATTCTGAGGCTATGACCTCTAGTCCTAGACTCTCCCACAAGTAGGAGTAGACTTAGGCCATTCGGCCCATCAAGTCTACACCGCCATTTAATCATGGCTGATCTATCTCTCCCTCCCAACCCCATTCCCCTGCCTTCTCCCCAATAACCACTGACACTGACAACTCTCCCCAGAAAAATAAATAGGTTCAGCAAGCATTAAGAAATTGCAGCGAATTGTGGACGCAGCCCAGACCATCGCACAAACCAACCTACCTGCCATTGACTCCATTTATACCTCACGCTGCCTCGGCAAGGCCAGCAGCGCAATCAAGGACGAGTCTCACCCTGGCCACTCCCTCTTCGCCCCTCTCCCATCAGGCAAAAAGTACAGGTGTGTAAACGCACACCTCCAGATTCAGGGACAGTTTCTTCCCAGCTGTTATCAGGCAACTGAACCATCCTACCACAACCAGAGAGCAGTGCTGAACTACTATCTACCACTTTAGTGACCCTCACACTATCCTTGATCGGACTTTGCTGGCTTTACCTTACACTAAACGTTGCTCTTATCATGTATCTGTACACTGTAAATGGCTTGATTGTAATCATGTATAGTCTTTCCGCTGACTGGTTAGCACGCAACAAAAGCTTTTCATTGTACCTCGTACACGTGACAATAAACAAACCTGAACTGAAACTGAAGATAGACACAAAATGCTGTAGTAACTCAGCAGGACAGGCAGCATCTCTGGAGAGAAAGGAGTCCGAAGAAGGACCCGAAACGTAACCCATTCCTTCTATCCAGAGATGTTGCCTGTCCCGCTGAGTTATTCCAGAACTTTGAGTCTATCTTCGGTTTAAACCAGCATCTGCAGTTCCTTCCTACACATAAATTGAAACTGAAGAAACCTAGAATTGAAACCTAGAGATGGGACTCGACCGGCGAGACCAAAGTCGGGCAGAACCATAGTGGTGGGTGACTCCATTGTCTGAGGAGCAGACAGGAGACTGTGGCGGCAGACGAGACGCGAGGATGGTCTGTTGCTTCCCTGGTGCCAGGGTTCAGGATGTCACGAGCCGAATTCAGAACATCCTCGAGAGAGAAGGTGAACAGCCGGCAGTAGTTGTGCTCGTAGACACAAACGACATTGGGAAGAAGAGGAAGGAGGTTCTCCAACATGAGTTCAGAGAGTTGGGAAGAAGACTGAAAGGCAGGACTTCTCGGGTGGTTATCTCTGGATTGCTTCCAGTACCTCGTGCTAGTGAGGACGGGAACAGGGGGATAGGGGATCTGAATGTGTGGCTGAGGGGCTGGAGCAGGGAGCAAGGATTTAGATTTATAGACCACTGGGATCTCTTCTGGGGTAGGGATGACCTGTACAAAAGGGACGGGTTACACCTTAACTGGAGGGGGACCGACATTCTGGCAGGCAGGTTTGCTAGGGCTACACGTGTGGGTTTAAACTAAATAGTGGGGGGAGGGATTGACAAATTGGGAGTATAGATGGCGTTGAAGGGGAAGTGAGTACAGGAATAGTGAATAGTTACAAGGAGATTTTCGAATTAATGGGAAGGAAAGTTCTAGAAGAGAGTAAGGTCAGGGCCAATTGTGAGCGGTGCAAGGGGGGACGTGAATACGGAGGTCAAAGTGTTGTATATAAATAAAACAGAGGCAGTGGTGGTGCCTGCAATCTTACTGCTGCTCTCATTTTCTTCTTCCTCTTCCTTCCTCTGCCACAGTTCTCACTCCTTCCAGTGCACCCTGTCAGACTGCAGCTCCCCCGTTCCCGCCCCCCTCTGTCTTCCATTCACCTGCCTACATCACCTCCACCCCCCAATCCTCAACCACCTCCCACCACTCTGGCTGGGTTGCAGCTACTTACCAAGGTACGGGGGTTTCTGGGGACAGTAGGCGAGGTGATGGGTGCCCGGGACGAGTAGCTGGATCAGGCTGAGGTTGGTGTAGACGTCCTGCGTCTTGGAGTAGTCCCAGGAGGGCTGCGGCCCGCGCCACAGCTGGAGGGCCATGCTACGGATCCCTCCAAATGTGTAGTAGAGCAGGAAGAGGAGCTGCGAGGCCAGGAGCAGGCCGAAGGTGCACTGTCGGTCCAGAGGAAAGCCCCAGCCGGAGGGCAGAGAGAGACACCGCATCGTCCCGGGGGTGGGGAGCATCAACCATCAGCCTCCGGACACTGGAATGAGGGGGGAAGGAGAGTCATTAACCTCAGGACTGCAACGGGCTGTTGTTAACCCCAGTTCTGTAACAGGGAGAGTCCTTAATCCCAGGACTGTAACATGAAGAGTTGTTAATCTCAGGACTGTAATGGGCAGAGTTGTTAACCCAAGGACTGTAATGAGGAGAGTTGTTAACCTCAGGATTGTAATGGGGAGATTTGTTAACCTCAGGACTGTAACGGGGAGAGTTGCTAATCCAAGAAATGTAATGGGGAGATTTGTTAACTTCAGGACTGTCACAGGCAGAGTTGTTAACCCAAGGACTGTAACGGGGAGAGTTATTAACCTCAGGACTGTAACAGGGACAGTCGTTAGCAGAACCCTGCAATAGGGTGTCATTAACCCTAGGACTGTAATGGGGAGAATTGTAAACCTCAGGACTGTAACGAGGAGAGTCGTTAACCTCTGGACTGTAATGGGGAGGGTTGTTAACCCCAAGACTGTAACAGGGAGAGTTGTTAACCCCAGAACCTTGTAACCAGGGAGTGTTGTTAATGTCAGAACTGTGACTGGGGTGAGTCGTTCCAGCATCTCGGAGGGAGATAAAGGATGTCGAGGAAAGGCGGCTCAGGTTGTGCGGGACAGGCTCCCGAGAAGGATTCCTGGGCCTGGTGCCAACAAGTACTTCCGGCTGAGCGGAGTCTACCTCAGCCGGAACTACTCTACAAATTTGAGCCTCCCCAACACCTGGTATGGTGGGACAAGGGCTAGGCAGTCTCCCAACCGGGCCAAGAGCTGCACTCTGTAATGGGAGCTGTACTGTGTAATTGGAGCTGCATTCTGTAATGGGAGCTGACCTCTGTAATGGGAGCTACACTGTGTAAAGGGAGCTGTGCTCTGTAATGGGAGCTGCGCTCTGTAATGGGAGCTACACTGTGTAATGGGAGCTGCGCTCTATAATGGGAACCGCACTCGGTAATGGGAGCTACTGTGGCTCTGGCTCCCAGCGCAAACCCAGCACGACAGAGAGGGAAAGGAAAAGGCTGGCAGCTGGAAGCGAATCCAGTTTAGTCAGGAAGACAGAACGTTATCTACAGTTACAGGAATCGTGCCAGAGTCCTGCAGGATACAATCTGTCTCAACTGAAGATGAGGTGGGGCTGGCGTCTGAATAAAGGCCTTGACCCGAAATGTCACCTATTCCTTTTCTCCAAAGATGCTGCCTGACCTGCTGAGTTACTCAAGCATTTTATGTCCATCTTGGGGGACCTTGGGCCTGGTTGTAACAGATCACAGACAGAGTGGGAGTGAGGTGGGGAATCAACATGGCAGCAACTGGAAGCTCAGGGTCTCCCCTGTGGACTGAGCACAGTCGGTCTGCCGAGCAGTCACCCCTAACCTGTGTCCAGTGTCCCCGGGTGTAGAGGAGACCCCCAGTTGGGACAGCCAACACAGCCCTCTGGATTGGAAGATGTGCAAGTGACTCACGGCTTCACCTACAGGACTGTGGTCCCTGGGTGGAGGGAGGGAAGAGGCAAAAGGTCAGGTGTTGCACCTCCTGTGGTTGACGGGGAAGAACCGCAGGACAGGTAGTGGTGGGTGGGGATGGAGGTGGGGAGCAGGGCATCTCAGAAGTCCCTGGGTAAGGATGGAAGAGGAGGGAAAGATGTGTCTGGAGGTGGAATTTCGTTAGAACGGAAATTGTGAAGAACGATCCGTTGAATGCGGAGGCTGGTGGATGGAAGATGAGGACCTGGGAGAGTCTGTTCATGCCCCATCCAGGGGGAGAAGGGGTGAAAGCTGCGGTGCAGTCCAAAAAGGGAGATCTCAATGGAAACACATAAGGTGATGGGAAGGAGTTTCAAGAGCATGGAACATGCAGTCTTTTTGCACTCTGACCCACCTGGGCTCCCATCCCAGGTCTGGTCCTGGGCCTGACACATGGAGCACTACTCCCTGCCCCAGGTCAGGTCCTGGGTCTGTCAATGGAAATATCTTGTCTTGAGAGCAGTCAGTATTACAGTCGAAGAGATGCTGAAGGTCCTGACGTGTTTAAAGGTGGACAAATCTCCAGGGCTTGATCATATATATCGGAGGTCATTGTGGGAAGCTTGAGAGGAAATTACAGGTGCCCTGGATGAGATTTACGATTAAATATTGGTGAGGTGCCAGAATACAGGAGAGTAGCCTCTAATATTGTGCCTCTATTTAAGAAGGGCAGCAGGGAAAAGCCTGGGAATTAAAGGACAGTACGCCAAACATCTGTGGTTGGAGAGTATTCTGAGGGATAAGATATATATGCATTTTTAGATGGACACGGCTGATTAGGGATAGTCAGAAGATAGACAAAAAAAGCTGGAGTAACTCAGCGGGACAGGCAGCATCTTTGGAGAGAACGAATAGGTGATGTTTTTGGGTCGAGGCCCTTCTTCAGACTGGTCTAGGGATAGTCAGTGTGGATTTGTACATCGGAGGTCGAGCCTTTTGATGATATGACCAAAAAGGTTGACGAGGGCAAAGCTGTAGATATTGGGAGGTTATGTTACAGTAGTACAAGCCGTTAGTGACGCTGCAATTGGCGTATTGGTCACCCCAAAAGAATGTAATTAAACTGGAAAGAGTGTAGAGATGATTTATAAGGATGTTGCCAGGATTCAAGTGCCTGAGCCATAGGGAGAGATTGGGCAGGTTAGAATGTTATTTCTTGGAGTGCAGGAAGCAGAGGGGTGATCTTATAAGACTGGATAGACTCGGCTTGTACTCGCTGGAATTTAGAAGATTGAGGGGGGATCTTATGGAAACTTACAAAATTCTTAAGGGGGTTGGACAGGCTAGATGCAGGAAGATTGTTCCCGAAGTTGGGGAAGTCCAGAACAAGGGGTCACAGTTTAAGGATAAGGGGGAAGTCTTTTAGGACCGAGATGAGGAAAAACATTTTTCACACGGAGAGTGGTGAATCTGTGGAATTCTCTGCCACAGAAGGTAACTACCAGTTCATTGGCTATATTTAAGAGGGAGTTAGATGTGGCCCTTGTGGCTAAAGGGAGGCTATGGAGAGAAGGCAGGTACAGGATACTGAGTTGGATGATCAGCTATGATCATATTGAATGGCGGTGCAGGCTCGAAGGGCCGAATGGCCTACTCCTGCACCTATTTTCTATGTTTCTATCGATAGGGTGAACGCACAAGTGTCTGCGGTCAGAGGGGGCGGGGCATGGTTGATTCATCAGTCTGAAGAAGGGTTTCGGCCCGAAACGTCGCCTATTTCCTTCGCTCCATAGATGCTGCTGCACCCGCTGAGTTTCCCCAGTAATTTTGTGTACCTATGGTTGATTGACAGCTGCGTGTAAAGGGGCGGGGCTGTTGACTGGCCGCTCGGTGTGATGTCAGGGAGAGGCGGGGTTAGCGAGAGTGAGGAAAGAGTCGACCCAATGGCCCGCAGCGCGGGTTCCTGGTGACCAGGCGGGTCCTCGCGGTAACGTCGCGAAGGCTCGAGCCCGATACTCACCCGGCGCCGCTCGAAGGCCCGCGGCCCGGCGCCGGTCCTCGACGACAGTGACAGCGCACAGGCCCGGGTGGGCACGCTACGTTGGAGCGTCCCCACGTGACCGTCACTGGCGCGACCTCCACCGACGTCTGGCTGAGCGTGCGTCAGCCTAGTCCCGCCCCGTCACTGGCCCCGCCCGCTGGATATCACGTGTCGACGAACACTCTGAACCCGCCCCATGCTGCCACACACCGCCCATCACTCTGACTCCGCCTTCCTGACGTCACTGACCACGCCCTCAGCGGTCTGAACTGTCACTCAGCCTGACCCCACCCACTCCCAGTGACATCACCGCCTGGCCACTCTAACTCCGCCGACTCCAACTTTGCACCAATCAATGGGGAATAATAATACGATTGTTGATCCCTTCATTAGTATTTGTAACGGCAAATGGAAACTGCAACCTAAGTCAACGTGTTGAATGTGCGCCTTTCTTTTTAAGACGGCGATCAAGCGCTCGCTCGAGTTGACGCCCACCGTCGCCTCCTCCTCGTCGACAGCGTCTCCCAAACAATAGGCGCGGTGACGTCACCCCGCGCGTGCTGCGTCGCTGACGCCAACGCCGGTGGGGAAAATCTAAGATGGCGGCGGCGGCGGCGGCAATGGGTTTCTCGCGGAGGTAAATGGTTTGCTGAAGTTGGGGGGGGGGGGGTGAGCGCGAGGGGCGGGATGGCTCCCAGTTGGATCATGAGTGGAGAGGCTGGAGCAGGTGGACAGGACGGTCAGTTGGGACTGAATCCCGGGGAGGGGTTACCGCGAGGTCAGAGGGGCTCACTACAACAGCCAATGACAAAACCCACAGCCGGTTAACGTTCAGTGAGTAAACCCAATGAAAGTAAACATTCAGCCAGTAACCGATCAATAAACCCAATGCCGGCCCAAGCTGGTCAATAAACATGCGATAAACCTATGAATCAGCCAATGACCAAACAGTAAGCAAAATTATGGCAATCAGTAAACCCACATAGTCTGTCAATCATCCCTTTGCCACAGCATAGAAAACCTCTGGACCCATTTCTGGATTTGTTCCCTGAATATGTTCTATCCCCATTGATCCCGTTTCTCCCTTTAGACATCATCACATCATAACTGAAGAAGGGTCTCGACCCGAAACGTCACCCATTCCTTCCCTCCGGAGACGCTGCCTGTCCCGCTGAGTTAATCCAGCATTTTGTGTCTACCTTCGTTTTAAACCAGCATCTGCAGTTCTTTCCTTCTTCACATCATAACTTCTCTGCATAAAATAAAAGCCTCAGTGACACGGACCTATTCCTCAGATTTTAAATTAATATCACATGCTCATCAACAGATGGCATTGGAGCTCTGTTTAGCCACATCAACATGGGAGTCAAGAAAGTAGCGCAGAGGGCTAAGCACGCAGCTTGTGAGGCACCTGTGTTGATGGTCAGTGGGGAGGAGATGTTATTACTGTTCCACATTGAGATCTGCTGATGAGAAAGCAGAGGATCCAGTTACAAAGGGTGGTACAGAGGTCCAGGTCTTGGAGCTTGGTGATGATAGAGGGGATGCTTGATGCCGAGCTATAGTCGATGAACAACAGCCTGATGTATGTCCTGAGAAGAGTGGAGACTCAATGCGAAAGTTGGTAACGTGGCGATAAGTACATTGAAGAGGATCTAGTTCATTTTTGAGGCTGAAATTGACGTGCCATAATCAACCTCTCAAAGCACCTGATCACAGTGGATGTAAGTGCTACTGGCCAGATAGCATTGAGGCAGGTCACTGTGCTCTTGTTGGGCACCATATGTAGTTGCCCTTGAAGCGGGTGGAAGCTCAGAGTGCAGAAGCGCTAGGTTGAAGGTGAGCTTGAATACTCCAACCGTTTGGTGCACACAGGCTGTCAGCACTCGGCCAGGTACTCCCCCTGGCCGCACACTTCTTCTAGATACACTCTCGAAAGATGCTTTGACCACAGGGCAATCAGGGCTGGAGAAGCAACTGTAGGTGTGTCAGTGTTCTCCCTTTCAAAGCGTGCATGGAAGCCATTGAGCGCAGATGGAAATGATGTGTTGTTGCCACTTATGCTACTCAGTTTCGCCTTGTAGGAGGTGATAAGTTCATGTCACGAGCAGAATTAGGCCATTCGACCCATCGAGTCTACTCAGCCATTCAGTCAAGGCTGATCTATCTTTCCCTCTCAACCCCATTCTCCTGCCTTCTTCCCATACCATTGACACCCTTACCATTCAAGAATCTGTCGATCTCTGCGGTAAAAATACCCAATGTCTTGGCCTCCACAGCCGCCTGTGGCAATGAATTCCACAGATTCACCGCCCACTGAACAAAGTAATTCCTCCTCATCTCCTTTCTAAAGGTACATCTTTTTATTCTGAGGCTGTGACCTCTGGTCCTACACTCTCCCACTGGTTGGAACACCCTCTCCACATCCTCTCTATCCAGGCCTTTCACTATTCAGTAAGTTTCAATGAGGTCCCCCATCTAAACCAGCAAGTACAGGCCCAGTGACATCAAACTCATCCTATGTTAACCCAATCAACCTCGGTATCATTCTTGTAAACCTCCACTGGACCCTCTCTAACGCCAGCACATCCTTCCTCAGAGATGCTAATGGCATGCAAGCCCTGCCTCAGCTGTCGAGCATCCACCTGTGACTGCAGCTTAGCTTGGAATTGCCGCACTTGGTGGTCTTCAGGAAGTCACACCTAAACCTCTTGTATGATACTGGATCACCTGTTTTAAATGCCGCAAATCTAGGCCTCAACACATTATGAGTTTCCTGCTTCATCGAGGGCTTCTGGTTGGAGAAGACTCGGAATGCTTTTGTAGGTACAAACTTGTCCACACTTTGCTTTATGAAGTCAGTGACAAGTGTAGCATATTCAGGTCCACTGATGAATCCTTGAACATGACCCAATCCACTGACTTGAAGCAGTCCTAAAAGCGTTCCTCTGTCTCCTTTGTCCAGCTCTTTAAGGTCCTCTTGCTCTTCATTCCCTGTCTTTAGGCGGGAAGAAGAAGCACAGCCGGGTGGTGCGATGTTCCAAATGCAGGTGAGGAATGGAGTGGTCGGCGTTCCTGGTGATGGTTTAGCATCGGCTGTGTGTGTTGGGTCCTCTAGTGTTGTGTTGATGTTAGTTAGACAGAGACATCCTTCATTCAGCTTGGTTGGAAGTCCCCAGCGATGATGAGGAAGGCGTCGGTCCACACAATTTTGTGCTTGTTGATCGCAGCACTCTGTTCCCCAAGTGTGGGCTTGACGTCTGCCTGAGGCAGGATGTAGACTGCATTCAGTAGATGCGGCAAACTCCCTCAGTCGATAGAATGGTCCGCACTTGCCTTCAGATGTTCCAGGTCAGGGGAACAGGAATGGAACAAGACTGTCATCTGAGCATCACAATGAGTGTATTGTGAAGCAGATGCCACCCTTCACTCCATGCGGGTTGGAGCGCCGTATCAGGAGTGTTGGACGTGAGCCATGTCTCTATGAGTCTCTATCAGTTCCTTATGTCCCTCTGATACAGCAGGCTTGCTTCTAGGTTTGGTTTAGTTTAGAGATACAGCGCGGAAACAGGCCCTTCGGTCATCGAGTGCACACCAACCAGTACACTAGCACTATCCTGCACACACTAGGGACAATTTACAATTTTATCGCCAATCAGCCTACAAACCTCTAGGTCTTTGGGAGGAAACCGGAGCTCTCGGAGAAAACCCACGCAGGTCACAAGGAGAACGTACAAACTCCGTAGTGACAGCATCCGTAGTCAGGATTGTACCCGGGTCTCTGGCGGTGCAAGGTTGCAACTCTACCGCTGCACCACCGTGCCGCCCCAAAGGGCTTCTACCTTATTCTCCAGTGACTACATTAGCCCGTAGGATTCTGGGGTTGACGGGACTAATCCAGGTGAGGTCCCTTGTACTGACACGGCTGCATTCTTAACCCCTCCCTCTGTATTAAATGCCATCGCACCCCCTTGCCCTGGGGGTGACCCCGTGCTGACCTGCTGAGTTGCGGGTACGGGGGTATCCCACATCTCTCCACAATCAGCGTTCTGCCTCCTCTCTCCGTTTACACAACGCCTTGCGTCTCCACTAAAGTGAAAAACCTCGCATCCCCCCAACAAATAACACGCAGTCGTTTCATATCCGTAACATTACCTTTTTCCTGCAGTTGATCAGCATTTTGATGGGAAAGAAAAGAATTTCACTCATCACCCTCTAAACAATCATTGATACTGTAAGTAATTTAAATAATTGCAGTCACAATTGCTGAATTTGACTATATCTCCACTGATGTTAATCGAGCTCACACACACACAGGCCCTCAGTAACCTCTCTCCCCCAATGCCCTGTACTGACTGTATTTGCACTGACGTTGATCCAGCCCCCTAACACTGTCCCTCAGTAAGACCTCCCTTAGTGCACTGTGTCACTGACTGTATTAATCCAGCCCCCTAACACTGTCCCTCAGTAAGATCTCCCTTAGTGCACTGAGTCACTGACTGTATTAATCCAGTTCCCTTACGCTGTCCCTGTTCTGCAAGGAAGGCTGCTCTGGAGGGTGGATCGCATGTGATACGGAGAGCCAGCCGACTGGATAGAGAATTGGCTTCATGGAAGGAAGCAAAGGATGATGGTGGAAGGTTGATTTACAGACTGTCACTCGTGGTGTGCCTCAGGGTTCGGTGCTGGGCCCGTTGCTGTTGATTTGGATGAGAATGTAGGAGGCATGATTAGTAAGCTTGCAGATGAAACTAAAGTGGGTGGTATCATAGATAGTGACGATAGTACTAACAAATTACAGCAGGATTTTGATCAGTTGGGCAAGTGCGCTTGGGAATGGTTAAGTGCAAGATATTGCATTTTGGAGGGTCAAACCAGGGCAGGATCTTCACAGTAAATAGCCCCAGGGGAGTGCTATAGGGTAGCGGGATCTAGGAGTATAGGTACACAGTTCCCTGAAAGTGGCCTCACGGGTAGATAGCTTGATCAAAAAAGATTTTGGTACATTGGGCTTCATCAATCAAGGTATTGTATAGAAGTCGGGATAGACACAGAATGCTGGAGTAACTCAGCGAGTCAGGTAGCATCTCTGGAGAAAATGAATAGGTAACGTTTCGGGTCGAAACTGAAGAAAGGTCTCGACCTATTGCTATTCTCCAGAGATGCTGCTTGACCCACTGAGTTACTCCAGCATTTTGTGTCTATCCTCGGTGTAAACCAGCATCTGCAGTTCCTTATGTGAAATTTGTACAAGATGTTGGTGAGACCACATTTGGCATTGTGTTCATTTTTGGTCACCCCGCTGTAAGAAGGATGTTGTTAAGATGGAAAGAGTGCAGAGATTTACGAGAATGTTGCCAGGACTTGAGGGCCTAAGCTACAAGGAGAGGCTAGACAGGCTAGGACTTTATTCCTCGAAGCGCAGGAGGCTGAGAGGTGATCTTATAGAGGTGTATACGATCATGGGAATAGATAGGGTGAATACACAGACTATTCCCCAGAGTTGGTGGATCAAGTACCACAGGACATGGGTTTAAGGTGCGAGGGGAAAGATTTAGTAGCAACCTGAAGGAGGGAACATTTTCACACAGAGACAAGTAGGCACATGGAACAAGCTGCCAGAGAATGTAGTGGAGGCAGGTACTATAACAACATTTAAAAGGCATTTGGATTGGAGAGATTTAGAGAGGTATATGGGCCAAATGTGGCCAGGTAGGACTAATACATTTGGGGCATCTTGGTTGACATGAGCCAGTTGGGCCAAAGGGCCTGTTTCCGTGCTCTATGACTCAATAATCTCATGTCCCTAGAACCGTGTGTCACTGACTCTCTCCCCAGTGTCACTATTTCTATCGGTTAATCCAGCTCCCTCAGTAATCCTTGCCTTGCCTTGTGACGCTGACTGTATCCTTACTGATGTTAATGCAGTTTGCTCACACTGTCTGTCAGTAATCTCTCGACCCAAGAACCTCGTGTCGCTGATTGTTTCGTCCCTCGTGTTAATTCAGTTCCCTAACTGTCTCATTATCCCTTTTTAGACCTTCGGCATACAGCCCTTTGGCCCATCAAGTTCGTGCTGACCAGCCATCACCCCGAGACCACTTGCAGCCCCGCCATCGGTCTTCACTCTCCCCCAGTTTTTCTGTCACTGACTATCTCCACCAATATTAATCCAGCTCCCTTACACACTCCCTCAGTAATTCTTCCCCTCTGGCCTGTGACACTGAC
Source organism: Amblyraja radiata (assembly GCF_010909765.2). NCBI lineage: Eukaryota > Metazoa > Chordata > Chondrichthyes > Rajiformes > Rajidae > Amblyraja > Amblyraja radiata. Next base: position 21,645,223 of record NC_045979.1, on the reverse strand, counting down.
TGTATCTCCACAGGTGTGATCCCAATCTCATCATAATTTCCCTCAGTAACGCCCCACTCCCAGTTCCTTGCGATACTGACTGCATCCCGTTAATGCTATTCCATTTCCCCTCATACTGTCCCACGGTAACCCCTCCCCACAAGTGTCACTGACTGTATCTCCACTGACCTTAATCCAGCTCTCTCACCCCGTCGCTCTGTGACCCCCCCCCCTCACTGTTACTCATCACCTCCTTTGCTTCCCTCCGCAGGTCTGTTGCTTCCTTCAGCCTCACCGTGATGAGAGATGCCTCAGCCCTCTTCCCTCCGCACCCCTTACCCTGCCCCCCTCGGCTCCGCTCCCCTGACCCCCAAGCCCAGCCGTCGGCCGCTGCTGATCTCGGTGGGTACGGAGCGGGTGGGGCCACGGTCGGTGGGGACCAGCCACACCTCGCCGGGCGGGCGGCTGTCTGTCATGACCCCGGCCAAGCCTCGGCCTCTGCCACCGGGACCGGGGCCCCTGGACGAGCGGGGCAGGAAGCTGGAGGCCAAAGCCCGGGGGCAGCCCCACACGGCCCAGCCCTCCACCAGACGTGGCCCCCTGCGTGCTGACCACTCGCTGGGGCTGAGGCTCTCTCAGCCTTCCACTGCCCCTGCCCCACCTTCCTCCTCCTCCTCCTCCTCATCCTCCTCCTCCAGCCCGCCCTCACCCGCCACCTCGCCTCCAGCCCAGCAGAAGCCAGGCCGTGTCCGGGGGTCCCGGGGAGCCCCCCTGAGCCGCTGCTCTCAGCTGCGGGACCCACGGGAGGTGCAGGAGTGCCTGCAGAAGCTGCCCAGCACGGAGCCGCGGCGCTCGCCCTCGCTGGGACGGCTGGAGGGCCGGGACCGGCCCCCCATTCTCCGCCGCAGCTCCTCGCTGCGGGGACTGCCCCAGGAGCCCGATGCCAGGCCACCCGGCGCGGGAGGGGCGAGTGGGACGTTTCGCTCCGGCCAGCTGGACACCCTGCCCGGGACCTCCCACACCACGAACGGCTCCCGACCAACAGCCCGCAGCGGGCACCGCCTCGCCCCCGAGCAGCAACGGACGTCCAAGGTGAGTCTCGTGCAGCCACACCACCGACCTTCACTTCAGCCCCAGTGCACACCCACTCTCCCTGCTCGAGTCCAGCAGCTACACAGCACTGGAACAGGCACTTCAGCCCAACCTTCCCATGCCAACCAAAGTGCCTACATGAGCCATTCCCATTGACAAATATCCCTCTAAACGTGAGTCCTATCCATGTACTGTACAAGTGTCTTTTAAACGTTGTCATTGCACCCAACCCTATCACTCTCTCTGGCAGCTCATTCCATGTCTTAGAAAAAGACTCTCTCTTAGAAAAAGTCTCTCTCTTAGAAAAAGCTGCTCCTCCGGTCGCCTTTAAATTATTTTTTAAACCTATCAGCTTCCAATGCTCCAGGGAAAACGGTGGCAGTTTATCCAGCCCCTCCTTATAGCTCAAGCCCTCCCATCTCTGTAACATTCTCGTGAATCTTGTCTGCATCTTTTCCAGCATAATGATATTTGTCCTATAGCAAGCCGACTGGAATTGGTTCAATACTTCAAGTGTGGTGTCATCAATGACTTGTACAGCTGTACCTTCTCTAGTACTCGATACCCTGACTGATGAAGGCAAGCATTCCATGTGCCTTCGTCATCACCCTGTCTACCAGTGTCTCCGCTTTCAGTGAAATATATATCTGTACCTCTCAGTCTCTCTGTCACTACCCTAAACACTCCCTCCCTCCGTTCACCGGTGCCCAGTGGCTGCAGAGTGCACCATCAACAAAATGCACTGCGGTTCCTTACCCAGGCTACTCTGACAGGACCTCCTAACCCTGCCGTATCTCCCATCAAGAAGGAAAGAGCAATGGGGGAGCACCACCACCTGCAGATTCCCCTCCAGTTCTCACCTGGACTGGGAAATACATCATCGCCCCTTCATGGTCACTGTGTCTAGGTGCTGGGCACTGCCTCCGTGACAGCTCCATGAGAGCACCTTCACCAGAAGGACAGCATTGTAGCAGTAGGCAGCTGGCCGCATCTTCTCTAGGGCAATGAGGGATGGGCAAGAAATGCTCATCAAGAGAGGCCCAAGTCGTGAGACAAAAGTAACGTTATTGAGCAAACTGGGAATGTACTGGTATGTAAATAAGCTGCACGTCTCACTTTGCCTTTTATTCTGCTTTATTTTCCAGAGGGACTCCATCTTGCCCATTGGCAACGGTCAAATTGGGCTCAGGAATCTCGGAAATACGGTGAGATTAAATGGGGTGGCTGTGTGCAAATGGAGAATTGGGGACTGTATGCAAATGGGAAATTGGGGGCTGTGTGTAAATGAGGACAGAGTGGATGGAAAATTGGAGACTAAATGGAGAGAACAGGGGGGATGGGATCATACAATCATAAGACATAGGAACATAGTTACGCCAGTTTGTCCATCGAGTCTGCTCCACCATTCAATCATGGCTAATCTATTTTTTCCTCTCATTCCCACTTAACTTAAGGGCCTGTTTCCCACGCTCTATCACGAAACTAGACTAATGATGAGAGGTCATTTTTCATTGGAGTGTGGAGCAATGAGAGGTGAAAGGGTTCCTGAAGTAGACTGACAGGGTGGGCGTTGAGAGGACGCCACCCTTGTGGGATACGGGGTTGTCAGTGTCAGACCGAGGAAAGGATTCAGATTCAATCTTTATTGTCATTGTGCAGTGTACAGTACAGAGACATCGAAATGCAGTTAGCATCCCTTAGGAGGGATTTCTTCTCCGAGATGTGGATTCTCCCGCAGAGAACAGTGGAGGAAGCTTGATTGAGTGGACTGGAAGTAGAGGTTGGCAGACATTCAAACACAAGGGTTGTGGGGAGGAGGGGAACAGTGGTGTGGGCCAAGATTGAGGAGTTGTTGAATGGTAGAGCATGCCAAAGGAGTTGAATAGCCTACTGCTGTTCTGGTGTTTGTGTTCATTGCGGGCCTTCGGACAATGCCTGGGGTACTCTGGTGGAACCCGTGGAGAGGATTAAGATTTCAGGTCGACGGTCTTTCCTCGGACCCAGGCAAAGGTTTGAAGTTGCAGCTCGGTGGGAGGGGAGAGGGAGCAAGAGTCTGTTGGAGTGGTAAGTCTAGGGGAGTTTGGATGACGTACGTGGTTGTGGTTTGGCTGGGCAAGGGTGTGGAAGGGTGGTTAATCCCAGTTGATGTATCTGGAGAAGGGATAAATAGAGGGAAGTGAATGCTGAGAGGGAAAGAGACATTGCATGAACTGTGAAACATAGAGCACAGCATTCACAGAGAATGTGTAGCTCTAGAGATGGTGGGGAATAGTGTTTGTGGAGAGAATTGAGTTAGGTTGTAGGTTGATGACCCTGCATCAGAGCCGGCTGTTTCTAGCACAAACTGGAATTGCTGGTTATCTGAAGTTCAAGTCGATATCCAGCCATGGGATTAAAGTGCCCGGTCACAAGATGAGGTGATGTTCCTCGGGCACACGGTGGGACATTGCCACAGGGCAGGAGGGAGGCAGGTGAGAGGAGGGGATTAGACAGGGAATAAAACTAAGATGGGGAATACAGGAGATTCTCGACAGATCAGGCAGTATCTGTGGAGAGAGAAATGGCATTAACAATACTGGTGGATGGTCCTGCATTGAAAGGGAATTGTTGAGAGAGAGAGAGGGGTGGGAGAGAGAGGAGGAAAGAGGAAAGAGAGGTGAGAGAGGAGAGAGAGGATTTGACAGGGGGTGGGATTGGCAGTTCTCTGCAAAAACTTACGCCTCATGTATTGCAATGAGGTACAGGGCCAGCGTACACTCACTCCTTGTGGGGCAGTCAAGGGTGGGTAACAATCGGCAGCTGAACCAGTGCCGGCCGAGACCCAGGCTGGTGACGGAGAAGGGTGTGTTCAAACTCCAGCTGACTGAACTAACACCTAGCCCATCGGTTCCACAGTGTTTCATGAACGCTATTCTCCAGTGTCTGAGCAACACCAGGGATCTGCAGGAGTACTGCATCCGGAAAGAATACCTGCTGGATGCCAATGGATCGGGAAAGAAACACTGCGAGCTGATGGATGGTAGGAGTTGTGCATGGGGGAGTGTACCATATAGGCAAGGTGCCCGTATATACAGAACAGGGAATAGAGCCACGGTGTATAGTACAGGCAATACAGCAGCGTGTATAAAACAGGGGAGCTCAGCAACAGTATACGGAACAGGGAATACAGTCACAATGTGCAGAATAGGTGCGTTGCATAGAACAGGCAGTACAGTCACAGTACACGAAAATGCTGGAGAAACTCAGCGGGTGCAGCAGCATCTATGGAGCGAAGGAAATAGGCAACGTTTCGGCCCAAAACGTTGCCTATTTCCTTCGCTCCATAGATGCTGCTGCACCCGCTGAGTTTCTCCAGCATTTTCGTGTGCCTTCGATTTTCCAGCATCTGCAGTTCCTTCTTAAACAGGACAGTCACAGTGTTTTGAACAGGCAATACGGAAGTGCTGTATGGAACAGGCAATGCAGTCATGGTGTATAGAACAGGCAATGCAGTCATGGTGTATAGAACAGGCACGTCGCATAAAACAAGCAATACAGCTACAGTGCAGTAGAATAAAACGGGGAGTAGAACAGGCAATAAAGCCATCATGTATAGAACGACCAATACAGTCACTATGTGGAACAGGGAATACAGCCACAATGCGTTGAATAAGGCAACACAGCTGCAGTGTATGGAGCAGGCATATGGCCATGATGTATAGAATTGGGAATACAGCTACTGTGTGTAGAACAGGGAACACAGGTAAAGAGTAGAAAACAGGCAATGCAGTCACAGTGTATTGAACCAGGAAATACAGCCACAATGTATAGCACAAGAGGCAGTTTATATAATAGGAAATACTGCGTTGATGCACAGAACTGGTAATACAGTCAGTGTATAAAACGCAATCTAGCCAGGATATACAAAATAAGGATCACAGCCATAGTGTGTAGAGTAGCCTCGTTTTTTTTAGAACAGCCAAAAGAATGTATGAAAAACTGAATAAGGACAGAGTGTTCGGAACAGGCACATTTTCTAGAACAGGCAGTACAGTGACAGTGTATAAAACCAGTAATATGCCCATAATGTCTAGAACAGGCATTGGAGTCACCGTGTATAGTACACGGAATACAGCCATGGTGTACGGAACAGGGAAGGTAGCACAGTGTGTACAATAGCGGCCAACGCCACAGTGTATAGAAAAGGGAATACGGTTGCAGTGTATAGAACCAGCGATAGGTTGTATAGAACAGGCAATACGTCCATCATGTATGGAACGGGGAATGCAGTCACAGTGTATCAGCCCACATGTGCATCACGGGGAACTGCAACCCACGTGTATATCATAGAGAATACCATCCCCGTGTATATTACTGGGAACATGACCCCCTCATTATGTGTGGGTGAATAATAGTTCCGATGTATATTGGTGCTCGCGTATGTCTAAATTAGGCTGATGTGTGTTTATTCTCTTCCCTCTCCTTACCAAAAATGTCTTGTTTTTCTCTTATTCTCTTTGACTTTCTCCCTTTTCTTTTTGAATCTTCTTCTCTCTGCCTCTGCCTTTCTCCCTCCCTCCCCTCTCCGCCCCCCACAGCCTTTGCTGACCTGGTGGTTGCTCTGTGGGATCCCGCCAGCTCTGGTTCTGTCTCCCCACTCCGCTTTCTTCAGACGTTCCAGAGGTTTGTTCCACACTTCATGGGCTACAGGTGAGCAATGGACGATCCCATCCCACCCATCCCCGGTAAACCCTTTCCCCCCCCCCCCATCACCCACCAAACCGAGCCTATCTCCAGCCTGGCCCCTCACCCATCCCCCAGGATGTTGGCAATTGGTGATGATAAGGCCATCATTTATTGGCCATTCCTAGTTCCTTGGAGAAGGTGGTGGTGAACTGCATTCCCTGCCTACTGCACTCCTGGTCATAGTGCTCGCTCAGTGTTGTTGGGGCAGGGTGCCAAGAATTAACCCCCTCCTCAACAGGGAGGTTCCAGGTAACGAAGGGGGTAGCTCAACTTTTGAGATGACCTCTAGGTTCACCTTTTGAGATGACCCCTACACGTGGACCCCCCCCATTAAGGAGAGCAGCAATGTGCACTGTGCACTGGCCCATGTACAATTCCAAACCGACCATCGTGGTTCACCCACCAATGTTCTCTGAAATGACTGAGCTGAAAGAAAATGGATGGTTGTGGCCTGGCACGATTGTGGCATGAACTTTACCTTTCCCGGCGATGCCCCCGATCCTGAAATGTGGATGAGTAAAGACCACCTTCACCACATGGTACTCGCTCTGCTAAATGTCTGTCCCCCCCCCCCCCCTGCAACTCTTCACCCTCCTCACAACTTGGGCCCACCTTGACTTTACACTGTACAATTGGAGATGAGGCATTTGATTCAATCGTCAAGGTCCTGAATGTCAATTGTAGGTTGTGGAGAGCCCCAGCTCTGATCCCTGCAGCAGGCTGCTCGTTATAGCCCTTCACCCTGAATATAACAGTGGTGCAGCACCAGAGATCCAAGTTCGATCCTGACTATGGGTGCTGTCTGTACAAAGTTTGTACGTTCTCTCTGTGACCGTGCGGATTTTCCAAAGAGATTCCAAAGACATGCAGGTTCGTAGGTTAATTGACCGGTAAATTTTCACTAGTGTGCAGGATAGAACTCGTGTATGGTGATTGTTGGTCAGCGTGGACTCAGTGGGCCGAAGGTCCTGTTTCCACACTGTATCTCTAAATGACTGATCCATGACCTCTCCAGTCATCAGCTCCTGTTTTCCATTCCTCTGCACCGTCTCCATTTGGCCCATGTCTCTCCTGGTACACGGTGACTAGAACTGTCCCTAGGCTCAGGCAGGGCTCTATCTGACTACTCCCACCATTGCTTCTTGCAAGGAAGCCACGTCTCACTCTCAATGTCTCCATCTCTGCCACATTTGTTCCCAAGGTGAGGCTTTGGACTTAGGAGATCTGAGAAGTCCTGTGTAGTCAGTGAACGTTATTCCCCATGCTGTTGTGGATGGATCCCTCTCCCATCCCTCTACCATGTCCAGCAGTTCTACTCTCGCTCCCCCACCCTCCCCCAGATAGAACTCTGGTCCTTGCCATTCACCACACCAACCTCTACACCCAACCATTCATTCCCCAAAACATCACTCTAATGTATGGGACGAGGCAGTCGGTGAGATGTGGCGAATCCCACACACAGCATCGTGACAGCGCATACAGGTCTGGAGTGGCCTTCTCCACTCCCTGTGTAACATTCAAGAGGGGCCGAATGGTCTCCTATCCCCTGGAAAGCTCACTGACTATTCCCTCTCTGTCTCTTTCTTCCTCCCCTCCCAATCCCGCTCTCTAACCCTCCACTCTGCCTACCTCCCTTTCTCATTCACTCCATCCCACCCCTCTGCCCCTCCCTCTCTCACAGTCAGCAGGATGCTCAGGAGTTCCTCCGCTTCCTCATGGACTGGCTCCACATGGAGATCAACCGTAAATCCCGCAAATCTCCCAGCATCATGTCGGTGTCGGGGATCCGGGGCTCCACCAGAGGCGTGGAGCGAATGCGGTGAGTGCTCGTGGCAGGTTGTCCTGCCCCTCCCCTTCTCTCCGCCCCTCCCTCGCCCCACTCGTCTTTCTGTGTCTCTTCTCTCCCTCTTTCTTCCACCCCCCATCAGCCTCACTTTCTCTCTCCTCTGCCTCGTGTTGTCTGTCTCTATCTTTTCTATACCTCCTGGATCCACTCCCTTCCTCCCTCCTTACAACTCTACCAACTTGAATGCATTCAAAGATTTAAAAAAAACACTTCCAGTCCTTCTTGGGTATGAAGAAGGTTGCCCCATCGTCTCTCCTCTCTCTGAGAACAGCCATATCTACTTGAGCAATAAGCGAAGAGACCCTTGAAAATGCACATGATGAAGAATTAGATTTGTGGCTTGATCTTCTTTTTGAGACATTGTCTTCAGGTCCAATTTCTTCTGTGGATACAACAGAAGAAATACAATACAATACAATACAATACGGTTTTATTTGTCACATTGCACATAAAGTGCAAGTGAAATGAATTTGCCAGCAGCGGTACAATGAGAAAGAACACACAAAAACACAATAAAAATTTAACACAAACATCCACCACAGCATTCATCGCTGTGGTGGAAGGCACAGAAATTGGCCAGTCCTCCTCCATTTCCCCCCGTGGTCGGGACCTCAATCCTCCGCAGTCGCCACTGCGGGCGTCCAGATGAATGAAAATCAAGGTAAGTCCTGAATCAGTGCCTCCCCCACCGGAGACCGCGACTTCAGGTTGGTGTAGGCATTTCATCCGCTCTGAGTTTTTTGTTTTTATTTTCGCCTTTTGTTTCATTTGTCCTCCATTTCCCCTCTTCTCTGCCTGTTTCTGTTTTCCATTCTCTCTCTCAGTCTGTTAGTCTCTGCTCTCTTCTCACTCTCTCTCCGATGCTAATTATTTTCCATTCCTAGTGACGACGAAAAATCAATCCAGATGTGGAAACGATACTTGGAGCGGGATGACAGCAAAATCGTAGGTAAGGCATTTATTACATCCCCACACGCACTCCCAGGGCATAGGTCAGACACGGGGTGAAGCTCCGTCGACACTGTCCCATCACACACTGCTGTGGTGGGGTGGTGTGGGGGTTGGGTACAGAGATTAACAATGCTGCTTCCTGCTACACAGATCTCTTTGTGGGTCAGCTGAACAGCACGCTCGGGTGTACCTCGTGTGGCCACAAGTCCAGCACCTTCGACGTGTTCTGTGACCTCTCACTGCCTATCCCAAAGGTAGGTCCCTCGCACGCGGGGATCAGAGGGTGGGGGGCTGTGGAGGGGGAGGGCGGGGGCACTGGACATAGAAACATAGAAACATAGAAAGTAGGTGCGAGAGTAGACCACCAGGTCCGTCGAGCCCGCACCGCCATTCGCTCATGGCTGAACACTAAACAGACACACTTACCCACAAACAGTAGACACAAGACACAGAACACAAGACACTACCCTCCCCTTTATACCGCTATCACCCCTCTCCACCCCAAGAACCGCGTAATCTCCTGGGGGAGGCAAAAAAACGGATAAAAACCCAGGTCCAATTCGGGAAAAAAATCCGGGAAATTCCTCTCCGACCCCAATCCAGGCGATCGACACTTGTCCAGGAGATCACTCAGGTCTTACTATACTAACCATACCTAGGTCCATATCCCTGCCCTCTCCCCGTAGCCCCCTATCCCCTTGGCAGCTAAAAAACCATCTATTTTAGACTTAAATATATTTAACGTTTCTGCTTCCACTGCTCCCTGGGGCAGTGAATTCCATAAATTAACCACCCTCTGGGTGAAGAAGTTCTTCCTCATCTCAGTTTTAAAAGAGCCCCCCCTTATTCTGCGACTATGTCCCCTAGTTCTAGTTTCCCCGATCATTGGGAACATCCTCGGTGCATCCACCCGATCAAGGCCCCTCACGATCTTATATGTTTCAATGAGATCGCCTCTCATTCTTCTAAACTCCAAAGAGTAGAGTTCCAGCCTACTTAACCTTTCCTCATATGTCAATCCCCTCATTGCAGGAATTAATCTTGTAAACCTTCGCTGCACTGCCTCCAGGGCTAGTACATCCTTTCTTAAGTATGGACCCCAGAACTGTACACAGTATTCCAAATGTGGTCTCACATGAATCACTTAGTGATTCATGTACTAATACCCCTAGATCTCTTTGCGTTGCATTACAACGCAGCTCCTCCTCATTTAGAAAATAACTTGCCCTATCATTTTTTTTCCCAAAGTGAATGACTTCACATTTATTAGTATTAAATTTCATCTGCCAAGTTGTTGCCCACTCACCTAGCTTATCTATATCCTTTTGCAGACTCTTCCTATCCTCCTCATCCCCTACTTTTCCTCCCATTTTTGTATCGTCCGCAAATTTTGATATATTACACTTGGTTCCCTCCTCCAAATCATTTATATAAATTGTGAACAACTGGGGTCCCAGCACCGACCCTTGCGGAACCCCGCTAGTTACCGGTTGCCATCCCGAGTATGAACCATTTATCCCCACTCTCTGCTTCCTATTTGTTAGCCAATCCTCTACCCATGCTAATATATTACCCCCAATCCCATAATTTTTTATTTTTAGCAATAGTATCTTATGTGGCACCTTGTCAAAAGCCTTTTGGAAGTCCAAGTATACCACATCCATCGGTTCCCCTTTATCCACCCGGGTTGTTACTTCCTCAAAGAATTCGAGCAGATTCGTTAAACAGGACTTCCCCTTCACAAAACCATGCTGGTTCTGTCCGATGAAGTCATGTTTATCCAAGTGCCCCGTTAGTGTTTCTTTAATAATTGTCTCTAACATTTTACCCACCACCGATGTTAGACTAACCGGTCTATAGTTACCCGCCTTCTGTTTACTTCCTTTTTTAAATATAGGTGTTACATTGGCCATTTTCCAATCCACTGGGACCGTTCCTGCCTCCAGGAAGTTTTGGAAAATTATCACCAATGCATCCACAATCCCCACCGCTATCTCCCTCAAGACCCTTGGATGTAATCCATCAGGCCCAGGGGATTTATCCTCCTTCAGTCTCATTAATTTCCCTAATACCACCTCCTTGGTGATCTTAATAGTATTTAGCTCCTCCATTCCTACCGCCCCCTGTTTATCCAGCGTTGGAATATTTTTTGTGTCTTCTATGGTGAAGACTGATATGGGGGGGGGGAACTGTGAAGATGGGGGGGGGGAACTGTGTCAGGGGGATGGGGTCACTGAGGGAAGGAGAGTGTTGTGCTCCGGAGAGGGTGGGTGGGGTAGTGAAGTGGGGGGGCTCCAGAGGATGATGTCAGGCCACTGAGGGTTGGGGGGCTCTGAATGAGGTGGGGTTGAGGTGAGAGTGGTTGGTTGGCTGCTGAGGAGGGGGTATTTGGGGAGAGGGGTGGGCTGGTCCCCAGCATGTCCTGGGTGTGAGCATGGAGAGGGGTGCAAGGGCTAGTTCATTCACTCAGCTCCCTCTTGCCCCACAAAAGGCATCAGTGTCCAGCCGGGTGTCGCTGGCCGAGTGCCTCAACCTCTTCACTGCAGAGGAGGAGCTGGACACCGAGAATGCTCCGGTAAGGACCGTGTAACCCATTGTACACTGAGATGTCTCTAACTTTGTAACCTTCTCTCTCTGACCCTCCCCCACCCAAGTTGTTGTGCCTGGTTTAAAGTCACCTTGTAGAGTCTCATTGTCTGTAACTCGTCTCCTAGCCCAACAGCTAACAATGTCCTGTTTCCTTTATCATTGTTAATTTTTTGCATATCTTTCGTTTATTTGTTCAGTATCTCTCTATATCACCATCTGTAGCGTTTGTTTCCCTTTCCCCTGGCTCTCAGTCTGAAGAAGGGTTTCGACCCAAAACGTCACCTATTCCTTTTCTCCAGACATGTCGTTTGACCCGCTGAGTTACTCCAGCTTTCTGTGTCTATCTTCGGTTTAAACCAGCTCCTTCCTGCACACTGGAAGCAACATGCACTCTGCCAGTTGTACACCGATGCCACCTTTAGGTTCATTATGGTCACATATACTGAGGTGCAGTGAAAAGCTTTTATTTGGGTGCTATGCAATCAAATCAGATGTACTATCCATGAATACATTGAAGCCAAACACAAAGTACAAAAGGTAGAGTGGAGAGAAACCTGCCAGAGTGCTGAATATACAGACGTTTCTCAGCATCGTAGCGTAACAGTTCCACAGACTAAATCCAATGTCTGTAATGGGACAGGTTGGAGAATTGGCACTGTGTCCCAGCTTATGGGAGGATTGTTCCGAAGTCTGATAACAGAGGTGAAGAAGCTGTTCATGGCGGTGTGCACTTGAAGCTTCTGTTTCCTCTGCCTGATGGGAGAAGGGACAAGGGCAAACATCCTGGGCAGGGGAGGATTTTGATAACGTTGGCTGTTTTCCTGCAGCAGTGTGAATTGCTGATGGAGTCAATGGTGGGGAATCTGGTCTGTGTGACGAACTGGGCCACACCCACAACTCTGCCGTTTCTTGCAGCCTTTCAGTGTGCAGCTGGATTCCCTCCCTCACCATGCTTTCTCTCTTCAGATGTGCGAGAGGTGTAACCAGAGGAAGAGAAGCACAAAGAAGTTAACTATCCAGAGATTCCCCAAGATTCTCGTTCTACGTATCCTTCACTGGTTGCTCCGACTCTCTGTCACCATTGCCCCATTCTCATCACTTGTCTTTCTGTCTCCCCTTCTCACTCGTTCTGCCTCTCTCCCCTCCCGTCTCTCCCCATCTCTCTCTCAGTCCCACTCTCTCTGCTGCAGCCTCTCCTTCTTCCCTCTGTTATACTCTCCCTGACACTCGGAAAAAATAGTTTTTCTTATTTCCCGCCATTTTCTGTTTCAGTCTCTTTCAATTTTCTTTCTCTCTCCCTCTCCATCTCTCCTTTCCCACTCAGTTTATTTTCTCTCTCTCTCTCTCCCCCTCTCTCGCTCTCTCCCTCTCTCTCTCTTCCTGCCTCTACATCTCTTCATTATCTGTGTTTTTGTCTCCCTTGCTTCCACCTCTCACCATCACTCCCTCCCTCACTCCATCTCCTTCCCTCGCTCCACCCTCTCTCTGTGATGTTCGTTGCCCCCTCCCTCCCTCCCTGCCTCACCCCCCGCCCACCTGTACACAGTCCATGATGACGGCCTTTAACCAGCTCCTCAGACCTGAATCGTTTTGCTTTCAGTCGCTATGCGATTAGGAAATGCACCACCTTTGTGGACTTCCCGTTGTACGGGCTGAGTTTACGACACTACTCTGCAGAGAGAGCTGGTGAGTGTGATTGCCCGTGAAATGGGTGAGGGGACGGGGTGGGTGCAGGGAAAAGGTTTGGTAGGTGGGAGGGACAGGACCGGAGGTTGTTGGTGTGAGAGGGGACCCCAGAGTAGATCAATGGGAGCTCCTCTGGCCAGCGATCGGTGAGGTGACACGCACCTGCATAGGGGAGGGGTCTGAGGACAATACTGTTGCTTCATTACAGGGGGCATGGGGAATGGAGTGGTACGCAGAGAAAAAGGGGGGCGCTGGAGAGAGCAGAGGGACTAGCAAGATCTGCTGGGCCGAAGGGCCTCTAGCTGTCAGAAGCAGTTAAACAGATACTTAAACAGTTCTGTCCCACACTGGGACGCTGCGGCCAGCACTGCACCACTTGGAAGCTCTGGAGGATCACATGTGGCGGTTCAGTGGTACAGCGGGTAGTACTACTGCCTAGCAGCTACAAGAACCTGCATTAGATCCCAACCTCAGACTTTGCCTATGTGGAGTTTGCATGTTCTCCCTGTGACCGTGTGGGTTTACCCCAGTTTCCTCCCACAGCCCAAAGGCAGCTTAATGGGCCTCCGTAAATTCCCCCCTTAGTGGGGGTGTGGGATAGAATCCAGGTGGAGTTGCTGCAAATGTGGGGAGAATAGAAAAATGGGATTCATGGATTAATGTACGTGAGTAGTTGGTGGTCAGCGTGGATTGTGCGCTGTGTTGTATGTCTCTGTGATTCAAGTAGCGGGTGTGTGTGTGTGTGTGTGTGTGAGTGATGTTTGCACGGAGAGTGTGGCTGTGTTACTGCTCGTGCAGGCATGCATTTGTGAGCATTTGCAGTGTGTGTGCGTGTGTGTTACTGATTGTGTTTCTACACGTGTACATTTGTGCATGTCTGCTTGTATGTATGTTTGCATGTGCACTGCGAGTGAGTGTCATAGAATTACATAGCACAGAAACAGGCCCAACATCCATGCCAACCAAGATACCCGAGCTCCTTCCATTTGTCTGCATTTAGTCAATTTACCTCCAAATGTTTTATCCATATACCTGTCCTAATGTCTTTTAAACTTTGCAATTCTACCCACATCTACCACCTCCTCTGGCAGCTTGTTCCATGTCCCTCTGTGTACAAATGTTGCCCCTCGAGTCTGCTTCACCCTCTAGCCAGTGAGGAATATAAAGCAAGCAGGAAAGAACTGGGGCCAGTTGATCAAAGCTAAGAGCTGGCATGTTCCAAGAAAGAGGAAGGATAAGGGTGGCTAAGTAAGAGAACCTTGGATGACCAAACAGGTTGTAAATTTGGTCAAAACGAAAAAGGAAGCACGTGCAAGGTTTAAGACTAAACTAAACTAATCTGAGTTAAGAGAAGAATATGGAACCTTTGGAGAGGGTGCAGAGGATATTTACCTGAATGAAAGAAACAAGAAACTGAAGATGCTGGTTTACAAAACCTTGGAGAGGATAGCATGAAGGGCATGGATGAGGTGAATACTCAGACTTTTCCCCAGTGTCTAGAGGAGTGTAAAACTAGAGGGCACAAGTTTAAAGTGCGAGGGGAATGATTTAAAAGAGAGCTGAGGAGCAACCTTTTCACACAGAGGGTGGTAGGTACATGGAACGAGCTGCCAGAAGAATTAGAGGCGGGTACAATTACAACATTTAACAGACACTTGAACGGTTCATGTCTTGGAAAGTGATATGGGCGAGTGTAGGCAAGTGGGACTTGCTGAATCAGGCAACTTGGTCAGTATGGATGAGTTGGGCGGAAGGGCCTGTCTCCATGCTCTGTGACTGTGTGTGGGTGCTGGGACAGGCTGTGAATGTGTGGGTGGTGGTCTGGAGACACTGACCTTGTCTCACACCCAGCCTGTTTCCCCAGGTAACGGCGTGTACGACCTCTATGCGGTCTGTAACCACACCGGCACTGTAAACGGAGGGCATTACACGGCCTACTGCAAGTCCATGGGCAAGTGGCACGTCTACAACGACTCCAGGTAGGCACAGTAAGCTGCCAGGACCCACTCCAGGGGCACAGGGCAACCGAGACAAGCCCCTTGCCAGTAGGTTTCCCTCCCAATGCCAGCAGACAGCACAAGCAGACAGCCCAACCCCACGTCCACACCTTTAGTTACCATTGCCCAGGCGTTCAGATCCAGATGTGCCAGATCTCCTGACCTCAGTGCCAGCTGTTGTAGCTCCCCCCCTCCAGCAGGGCTGGGTCTTTGTGGAGCAGCTGAGAGTCTGGGTGTGTTGGTGCATGAGCCTTGGTGTCCATGTACACCCGTCACTGAAGCCAGCGGGCAGGGCCCAAGGTGTGCGCTGGCCTGTACTGGCGGCA
The DNA here is from genome assembly GCF_010909765.2 of Amblyraja radiata. Taxonomy (NCBI): domain Eukaryota; kingdom Metazoa; phylum Chordata; class Chondrichthyes; order Rajiformes; family Rajidae; genus Amblyraja; species Amblyraja radiata. The sequence goes on along the minus strand of NC_045979.1, from coordinate 21,630,032 downwards.
TGGTTGAGCAGCTGCCTTACAGCGCCAGAGCCCAGGGTTCAATCCTGACGACGGGTGATGTCCGCACAGAGTTTGTACGTTCTCCCCGTGACCTGCGTGAGTTATCTCCGGGAACTCCAGTTTCCTCCCACACTCCAAAAACATACAGGTTTGTCGATTAATTGGCTTGGTATAAGTATAAATTGTCTCTAGTGTGTGAAGGGTAGTGTAAGTGTGTGGGGATTGCTGGTCGGAGCAAACTCGGTGGGCCGAAGGGCCTGTGGCCACGCTGTATCTCCAAACTAAAACTAACCTAAAAAGGATTCAAGGCCACACTCTTTACCTCAGTGAGACGGCGCCCGCAGTACTGTCTCAGCTGCTGTGAGGAAGGGACAGTGCTGTCTTCACCATGAACCCGGGGGATTCTCCATTTGGGGGATGTGGTTCATTCACTGTTAATTCAAAACACAGCTGGGGGCCGACATTTCAGACGGGCTGAAGAGGGAGTTTGTGAATCTGTGCACCCCCCAATGTGGCAAGTGGCACTCTGTCCCTGAGTTACAGGGGGCAGACCGGGGACGGGGGTGGGGAATAGACAGGGAATTGGGGCTGGGTACAATGTCAGACAGTGAGTGGCAAGCAGGCAGGAGGGGCAGAGTGGCTTGCTGTTGAATGATTTTCTGAATTCCAGAGAATTTACAATTCAAGAGACAGGAGTAAAGAGCCCCCCACCACACTCTCACCGTCCCACACAGGCCCCCTCCCCGTGCAGGCAGACCACAGCTCTCGCCGCCCCTCCTCCTGTTACATCGGTTGCACGTTAGTTACATCAACATCCTGGGCTCAGACTGGACCACAAACACCACTGGACCAGACCCAGTCCCTGTGACAGCCCAGGGCCCTGCCCCAGCCACAGCATGTCGGAAGTGTGAGGGAACACTCTCCTCTTGCCTGGGTCAGTGCGGCCCCAACAACTCTGCAGTAGCTCAACGCCGTCCAGGAGAAATCAGCCGCTCGATTGCCCCCCCGCCCCCCCTCCATCCCAAACACTCCCTCTCATCCTCCACCCGAAACACCCTCCTTCCACCCCCTCCCCATCCACCTCCCCAAACACCCTCCATCACTCTACACACTCCCTCCCTCCACCACCACTGCCCAGTGGCTGCAGAGTGCACCATCTACAAAATGCACTGCGGGTCCTCACCCTGGCTACTCCGACAGGACCTCCCAACCCCCGCCGTATCTCCCACCAAGATGGATAGAGCAACAGTGGAGCACCACCACCTGCAGGTTCCCCTCCAGGTCTCACCTCACCTGGACTGGGAATCATGTGACCATCATGGTCACTGGATCCAAGTGCTGGCACTGCCTCCCCGACAGCACCGTGCGAGCACCTTCACCAGAAGGGCAGCATTGGGTCGGGCAGGCAGCTGGCACACATCTTCTCTGGGCAATGAGGGATGGGCAAGACATGCTCTTGCTGCTGAGGCCCAGATCCTCAAAATGAATAAAGGAAAAGCCGTTTCACTAGAACTGGAGTTTCTGCCCCTTGATTAAAGGAGAGAATGTCACTGTGTTTTTAAACAATTATTAAAACAGTTACAAATGTTACAAAATGTGTCAAATCCTTTCCCCCTCACTCACTCATGCTCTCTCCCACCTCTCCCCAAATCTCTCCCTTCCCAACTCCCCCCTCTCCATCCCCACTTGCTCTCTCTCCCTTCCTCTCTCCCTATTTCTCCCCTTCCCTCTCCCTCCTCACATTGCCTCCCTCTCCTCTTCCCTCTTCCCTCCCCTCTTTCCCGTCTCCCGTCTGTCTCTCCCTTTCCTACCTTCTTTCTCCCCCTTGCCTTCACTCTCGCTTTCCCTCGTTCTCTATCTCCAACCTCCTGTCTCCCCCTTCTCTACTCTCGGCATCTCTCCTCGTTTTTAATTCCCGCCCCCCCCCCCCCCCGCTTATGTCCATGTCTCCCCCTTCCCTTCCCTCTCTCCCCCTTCCCTTACCTTACATTTCTCCACTCTCTTGTCTGCCCCATCCTTCTCTCCCCGTTCCTCTCCTCCCTCTTCCATCTTCCCTTCCTTTCCCTCTCTGCTCTCTCCTCCTGTCCTTCTCTCCCCGTCCCCTCATCCTTTCCTTTTCTCCAACATCTTCTCCTCCATTCCTCTCACCCTCGACCCTCTCCCCCCTCACATCCCTCTTTCCCCTCCCCCCTCTCTCCCCGTACCTCTCTCCACTTCCCTGTCACTCCCCGTCCCTCTCTCGCCCCCCCCCCCCCCTCCCTCTGCAGGGTGTCGCTAATACAGGACAACCAAGTTGTATCGAGTGAGGCCTACCTGCTGTTCTACGAGCTGGAGCAGGGTGTGGGGTCGCGGTGAGGTGGGGGGTGGAGGGGGGGGGGGGGGGTGGGGAGGTGAGGCCGAACCCGTGTGCAGTCGCCGAACCTCGGAGCTTTAGCAGAGGCAGAGAGAGAGAGAGCAGCAGATTACAGTAAAGGCTTTGGACAGGAGCGTGTGTCTGCCTCGTCTGACTGGGGGAGGGGCTGTGGGTCACCGGGGGAGGGAGGGGAGGGATGGCGGGTCCCTGTCACTGCAGCCACCTCGAACTCTGCCCCTCCACCCCAAACCAGCCATCGCCCGTCCCCACACTGTGTCCCCCTCACTCCTCACCCCCCACCTTTGGCCCCAGTCACCCATCCTGGCCCTCGTGATCCCCCTCCCCCTAGTTCTTGACCCCCCTCCCTGGTCACGACCCCCGTTACTGACCCCCTAATCGTGGTCACTGACCCCTGACCTCAGTAATAAATCTACTCCACCTGGACCAGCCCTGGTCACCCACCCCTTACCAGGGTCACGGACACACCACCCCCTCGTCCCCGGCCCCTCGCCACTGGTCACCCACCCTGACCTAATGCGCTGACCCCTTCCCCTGTCAGCTCACTACCCCACCTTTGCCATGCACTAACCTCGTCTCTTTCTCCTATACACGGGTCTATTAACGGTTTCTCTTCCCATCTCCATCGCCTCCCCCTTCTCTCCTTTCTCCCTCTCCTTACCTCCCACTCATTTCCCCCTCCTCCCTGCCACTCCTCCACACTCCTCTGCCCCCTCCTCCCTCTTAGTCTCTTTTCCCTCCCACCCCAACTCTCCCCTACCCCTCACTGCCCCCCACTCCTCTCGCTCTCACTTTCCCTTTCTCATTTCTCTCTTCCCCTGCTCTCTCACTTTCTGCCTTTCTCTCTCCCATCCCCATGCTCTCTCTATCTCCCACTCTGCCACTCTCCCGTTGCCCACATTGTTTTCTGTAAATATAACTGGGCAACTGTAAATATTGTAATAGACTCAAACTGTACAGAAAAATGCCACACACAAAATAAACTATTTTACATTTTTGCCTGGTTTGTATTACCTGCATCTGCTTCGACCTGAGAACCTCTTGATCGGCGGTTAACTCCTTGTCACTGCCTTTAGGGTTGTCACGATCTCTCGTGCTACAGCTGTGACGACACATAGCCTCAGGAGTGTCCGTGTAAGCCTTGGTGGCTGAATGTGTCGACCAGGTGGGGCTGGGTGGCTGGGTATTGGCCCCTGCCAGTGTCAGATTGGTTTTGGGGGGGAGGGGGGGAAGGGAAGTGCAGTGGCCACTCAATGGGGTGTGGGTCGTGTACCTCCAGCTGGGGAGTAAGAGCCAGTGGTTCAACACTGACACATGGAAACCAAAGGGCTCAAGGATAAAGGTCGGTGGTAGTGTTTACGGGAGGCCAATCCTCTCAGGACATTGCTGCAGACTCCTCTACATCAGTGAGGCCAAGGGAGGACTGGGCGACCATTTCACCAAACGTGCGCTCAGTCCACCAAGAACAACCAGAACTCCAGGCTGCTCACCGTTTAAACTCCCCATAACAACATAACAACAACCTTGGACTTGGGCCTCCTCCATTGCTAGAGTTAGGCCACGCACAAACTGGAGGTACAGCACCAACCCAATGAGATGAACATTGACTTCCCCAATTTCACTACATCTAGCCTCCATTCTCGTTCCCACCCTTGTGTAGATATGTTTCTAGCATCACCCCATCGCCCTGTTTCTTCCTCCTCGCTATGCTCATTCCCCACTTCCTCTACTCCAGGGGCACCATTTTCCTTTTATCCCCCTCTTTCGTCTCCCTATGTCCCCTTCCATCCATATCCCTCTCTCCGGCGTTACATCTCAATCCTCCTCTCCTTATCTGACACGATGATGCCTCTCACTCCACCCACCTGCCAATTGATTCCCATCACCTGTAGCAGGCTTTGCCCCACCCACACCTCTCTTCCCCAGCTTTGTACCACTCCATCAGCCTGATCAAGGGTCCTGACCCGAAATATCGTCTGGCCATTTCCTTCCACAGGCGCTGCCTGACCTGCTGAGTTACTCCAGTACTTTGTGTTTTACTCAAGATGCCAGCACCTGCACCTTCTTCTGGCGACATCATTGCAGGAGTTCCTCAGGACAGTGTCCTGGGCCCAACCATCTTCAGCAGCTTCATCCAGGCCCGCCCTTCCATCACAAGTTAAATGTAGATTGGACCCAAGAGGCCTCGGGAAGAACAGACAAGGAGAGGTGGGTGATGGGTGTTTCCGTGACTCTGTAGCCTGCCTCGCTCGCTGTTCTAGATAGCAATGATTTACAATTAAATGTAGGGGGCACTAAACCTGGTCTTGTGGTGACACACACAGATCCCTAAAGGAGTGGGACTGCTATATGGGGTTGGAAAGTCAAACTTTTCCCTTTCCTCCAGACGAGGCTCAGTGTATAAGAGCAAGGAGTGGGTGCGGGAACCGTGTCAAATACCAGTTAAAACCCAGCCTGGCCCCGCGGACAGTTCTGCTCACCACCTACCAGGGGAGGGGAGGGGGGGGGGGGGGGTCACCAGGATGTTGTCGGGACTGGAACGTTGTAGTCGTGATGGAAGATCGGAGTGGCTGCGATTGTTTTACCCAGAGCAGAGGAGGCGGTAGTGGGAACGATCGATGGGGGTAAAATAGTGAGGGACCTGAACAGGGTCAATAGGAAAGGCCATCTCCAGAGGGTCAGAGATCAGGGGAGGGGAGGGGGTGGGGTGCAGAAACTGGCGACCAGAGGGGATAAGGAAGGGCTTCTGCAGAGGATGGGTTCTGCGAGGGAAGGGGAGGCAAAGACCCTCCCACAGTTAAACAGGATGAGGAGGGGTGACGGGATTTACCTGGTACGGACTCAATGAGGGAGGGTGGGATCAGGCTGCGGGCTAATTCTGGAACAGCACTGACGGAATGGGCCGAATAGCCGACGCCCGCGCTGTTAAATGTCTGGAATTCAGCACAGCGGATGGCTCGCCGCCTTCAGAACCGCCGACAGCTTACTCGGCTTTCAGCACCTCGGACAGATCCCGGCTCCTTCAGCACCGACCTGCTGTAGCCAGGGCCTCTCAATGTGCCCCGTGCACGACACAAAGATACAGATACACTCACACACTGACACACACACTCACACACAGACATAGACTCTATCACACACTCATACTCACACACACACACGCAGACAGACAGACTAACACACACTCATACTCACACACACACACACGCAGACAGACAGACTAACACACACTCATACTCACACACACACACGCAGACAGACAGACTAACACACACTCATACTCACACACACACACACGCAGACAGACAAACTAACACACACTCATACTCACTCACACACACACGCAGACAGACAGACTAACACACACTCATACTCACACACACACACACGCAGACAGACAGACTAACGCACACCCATACTCACACACACGCAGACAGACAAACTAACACACACTCATACTCACTCACACACACACGCAGACAGACAGACTAACACACACTCATACTCACACACACACACACGCAGACAGACAGACTAACACACACTCATACTCACACACACGCAGACAGACAGACTAACACACACTCATACTCACACACACACGCAGACAGACAGACTAACACACACTCATACTCACACACACACGCAGACAGACAGACTAACACACACTCATACTCACACACACACACACGCAGACAGACAGACTAACGCACACCCATACTCACACACAGATATACTGTAGACTCACACACGCAGACACAGACGGACACATACACACACACACACACACGCAGACATAGACACACACGCACTCACGCAGACACAGACAGACACACACGCGCTCCCACATAGACACACACACAGACATACGCACACACAAACATACACGGTGTTTACGAACTAAGACTTGAGGTCACATTGAGTTACTCTCGACCGGTTGGTGCGCATGGAGAGGCAGATGGGGGTGGGGGTGGGGGGGGGGGTGATTGATGAATAACCACAGAGAGAAAGGGGGCAAAGTGACAGGGTTGCAGAGAGAGAGAGAGAGAGAGAGCAGATGTGGAGTTTGGGGTAAATGATCAGATACGAAAAGAAGGGTGGAAATAACAGGGACCTGTTTATAGAGAAAGTTAGAGAAAAAGTGGAGTGAAAGAATGGTGAGATAAGAGCTTTTCTGAATTGATAACATAGATACTTGTTCTAGCGACGAGGTAAATATAAATAACTCTTTCTGTAGAGAGGGGGCGAAAGTGATAAGACTAGACTAGAGAGAGATACAGCTATTATGTGTACAACACAGTGAGAGGGATGGGAGGGAGGGTTGGAGCGCAGTAAGAAGAGACTGTGCAGTATCGCTATGTAGAAGTATAGCTATATCTATATATATATATATATATACAGAGGGGTTAGAATGCTATCTGTGGGGATGGGAATTTTAAAGCGAGAAAGGTTGGGCTGTAACTATATAGAGAGTGGCAATGGGCAGATTGATATAGAAAGGGATGGAGAGAGGAGAGGGTGATGGAGCCTGGGTGGGAGGGGAGAGTTGGGTTGGTGGGGAGAGGGGAGGGGGGCAGATGGCGAGGGATGGGCTGCGAGGCAGAGATGGGGATCCACGATTATATGTGGATCTCCCACAGTGAGTGGGACCGGCTTCGGTACCCGGCGATGCGAGGCAGCGTGCGGACGCCGCCGCCGTGTCAGAGGGAAATTGCTTTGCAGAAATCTGTAAATTTTATTCCGTGTGGTATTTAGGGGGGAAGGAGAATGGTCTTAAAAAAATTAATTATTTTCTTAATAATCATCTCCGCCGGGACTCGAACCCGGAACCTCTGGATTAGAAGTCCAGCGCGCTCGTCCATTGCGCCACAGAGACCGACCCGCTCTCGATGCTCCTGGATGCAAGAATTTGAGTAAAATTTCATGGCAGCGATATTACAGTGTGGGGTGGATCAGAGAGATGGGGTGCGGCAAGACCCGGACCTGGATTCCTCCTCCAACTGGATTGGGATATGAGAAATCCAAGGAAGGAGAGGAAACAAATGAGATCGCAGACGGAGGCCATTCGGCCCATTCCGGCTCCAGGCAGCGCGGTTTCTTGAATCACGTTCACCCTCTCGCACTCGCATCAACCGCCCCCACATTCTACCCCTCGCCCACACACTGGGAGCAGGTTGGAGCGGCCCACGCTTCTGTGGGATGTGGGGGGAAAACCGGAGCACCCGGGGGAAAATCACAGGGAGAACTTGCAAACTCCACACAGACAGCGTCCGTGGTCGGGTCCGGTGCCGGGTCTCTGGAGCCGTGAGAGAGCGGCAACCCCGTTTGATTGGATCAGGGAAAGCACCAGAATCATATAACCATATAACCATATAACAATTACAGCACGGAAACAGGCCATCTCGATCCTTCTAGTCCGTGCCGAACAAGTATTCTCCCCTAGTCCCATATACCTGCGCTCAGACCATAACCCTCCATTCCTTTCCCGTCCATATAACTATCCAATTTATTTTTAAATGATAAAATCGAACCTGCCTCCACCACCTTCCCTGGAAGCTCATTCCACACAGCCACCACTCTCTGAGTAAAGAAGTTCCCCCTCATGTTACCCCTAAACTTCTGTCCCTTAATTCTCAAGTCATGTCCCCTTGTTTGAATCTTCCCTACTCTCAGTGGGAAAAGCTTATCCACGTCAACTCTGTCTATCCCTCTAATCATTTTAAAGACCTCTATCAAGTCCCCCCTTAACCTTCTGCGCTCCAAAGAATAAAGCCCTAACTTGTTCAACCTTTCTCTGTAACTTAGTTGCTGAAACCCAGGCAACATTCTAGTAAATCTCCTCTGTACTCTCTCTATTTTGTTGACATCCTTCCTATAATTAGGCGACCAAAATTGTACCCCATACTCCAGAATTGGCCTCACCAATGCCTTGTGCAATTTTAACATTACATCCCAACTTCTATACTCAATGCTCTGATTTATAAAGGCCAGCACACCAAAAGCTTTCTTTACCACCCTATCTACATGAGATTCCACTTTCAGGGAACTGTGCACAGTTATTCCCAGATCCCTCTGTTCACCTGCATTCTTCAATTCCCTACCATTTACCATGTACGTCCTATTTTGATTTGTCCTGCCAAGATGTAGCACCTCACACTTATCAGCATTAAACTCCATCTGCCATCTTTCAGTCCACTCTTCCAACTGGCATAAATCTCTCTGTAGACTTTGAAAATCTACTTCATTAACCACAACCCCACCTATCTTAGTATCATCTGCATACTTACTAATCTAATTTACCACACCATCATCCAGATCATTGATGTACATGACAAACAACAGTGGACCCAACACAGATCCCTGTGGCACCCCACTAGTCACTGGCCTCCAACCTGACAAACAACCATCCACCATTACTCTCTGGCATCTCCCATTCAGCCACTGTTGAATCCATCTTGCTACTCCACCATTAATACCCAACCATTGAACCTTCTTAACCAACCTTCCATGAGGAACCTTGTCAAAGGCCTTACTGAAGTCCATATATACAACATCCACTGCTTTACCCTCATCAATTTCCCGAGTAACCTCTTCAAAAATTCAAGAAGATTAGTCAAACATGACCTTCCAGGCACAAATCCATGTTGACTGTTCCTAATCAGACCCTGTTTATCCAGATGCTTATATTATCTCTAAGTATCCTTTCCATTAATTTGCCCACCACTGAGTCAAACTAACAGGTCTATAATTACTAGGTTTACACTTAGACCCCTTTTTAAACAATGGAACAACATGCGCAGCACGCCAATCCTCCGGCACTATTCCCATTTCTAATGACATTTGAGATATTTCTGTCATAGCCCCTGCTATTTCTACACTAACTTCCCTCAATGTCCTAGGGAATATCCTGTCCGGACCTGGAGACTTATCCACTTTTATATTTCTCAAAAGTGTCAGTACTTCCTCTTCTTTGAATCTCATAGTTTCCATAGCTACTCTGCTTGTTTCCCTTACCTCACATAATTCAATATCCTTCTCCTTGGTGAATACCGAAGAAAAGAAATTGTTCAATATCTCCCCCATCTCTTTTGGCTCTGCAGATAGCTGTCCACTCTGACTCTCTAATGGACCAATTTTATCCCTCGTTATCCTTTTGCTATTAATATAGCTGTAGAAACCCTTTGGGTTTACTTTCACCTTCCTTGCCAAAGCAACCTCATATCTTCTTTTAGCTTTTCTAATTTCTTTCTTAAGATTCTTTTTACATTCTTTATACTCCTCAAGCACCTCATTTACTGCATGCTGCCTATAATTATTGTAGATCTCCCTCTTTTTCCGAACCAAGTGTCCAATTTCCCTTGAAAACCATGGCTCTTTCCGATTTTTACTATTTCCTTTCAACCGAACAGGGACATAAAGATTCTGTACTCTTAAAATTTCACCTTTAAATGCCCTCCATTTCTCTTCCACATCTTTCCCATAAAACAAAATGTCCCAATTTACTCCTTTTAAATCCTTTCGCATCTCCTCAAAGTTAGCCTTTCTCCAATTAAAAATCACAACCCTAGGTCCGGTTCTGACCCTCTCCATAATTATATTGAAACTAATGGTATTGTGATCACTGGTCCCGAACTGTTCCCCAACGCATACCTCTGCCACCTGACCCGTCTCATTTCCTAACAGGAGGTCCAGCTTCTCTAGTAAGTACTTCTATGTATTGCTGCAAAAAACTATCCTGCACACATTTTACAAACTCCAACCCATCCAGCCCATTTACAGAATGTGTTTCCCAGTCTATGTGTGGAAAATTGAAATCTCCCACAATCACTACCTTGTGCTTACTACTAATATCTGCAATCTCCTTACATATTTGCTCTTCCAATTCTCGCTCCCCATTTGGCGGTCTATAATACACCCCTATAAGTGTTGCTACCCCTTTCCCATTTCTCAGTTCCACCCAAATAGCCTCCCTAGACGAGCCCTCTAATCTATCCTGCCAAAGCACTGCTGTAATATCTTCCCTGATAAGCAATGCAACACCTCCACCTCTTGCCCCTCCAATTCTATCACATCTGAAGCAACGAAATCCTGGAATATTTAGTTTCCAATCACAGCCCTCCTGCAACCATGTTTCACTGATCGCCACAACATCATACTTCCAGGTGTCAATCCAGGCTCCAACATCATACTTCCAGGTGTGAATCCTCGGCCATTCACAGCTGCCTCCACAAATCCGGAGCAAGGAAAGGGGGCAGCCAGGCAGAGTTCCACAGGCACTTCGGCCCCACTAGTCCATGCTGACCAACGTGCCTAACCGTGCAGACACAAGAAAGTGCAGGTGCTGGAATCTTGAGCGAAAAACGAGTTGCGGGAGGAGCTCGGCGGGTCAGGCAGCGTCTGTGGTGGGAATGGTCAGGCGACGTTTCAGGTCCGGACCTTTCTCCAGACCGATTGACCTTTAAGACTAATCCGTTCTTCTTGCGTATGGCGTCCACAGCCTAAAGTTGTAGGACAACTTGTTCCATTTGATCTAATTTGACTGTGCACGCCAGGTTGATTGCATTCGTCGATACAGAGCGGACCATGTGAAGGTTGCAATCTCCCACCCCACTAATCCGTTGAACTCCACGGACAAGTGCTTTCCTGAGCTAGTGGAGAATACTTAACCTGCAAGGGCAGTTTGAAATTAAGGAGAAAGAGGCGTGGGGGCTCTTGAAGACCATTATAATGGACAAATCCCCAAAACCTGATGGGATGCATCCTAGGTTATTGGGAGAGACAAGAGAGGAGATCGTGACAAACATTCAGACTGGAGGCCTGTGACCAGTGGAGTTTTGCAGAGAATCTGTGCTAGGACCTCTGCTGTTTGTGATATACTGCATATAAATGACTTGACGTAAATGTAGACGGGTTGGTTGGTAAATTTGAGAATGACACCAATGTTGCTAGCCTGTGAGCAACGCTGTCAAAGTATACAGTGGGACATAGATTACCTGCAGAAATTGGTGGAGAAATGGCAGGTGTGTTTAATGGACAATGGACAATAGACAATAGGTGCAGGAGTAGGCCATTCTTCCCTTGGAGCCAGCACCACCATTCAATGTGAACATGGCTGATCATCCACAATCAGTACCCAGTTCCTGCCTTCTCCCCATATCCCTTGACTTCGCTATCTGTCTAGCTCTCTCTTGAAAGCATCCAGAAAACCAGCCTTCACCGCCCTCTGAGGCAGAGAATTCCACAGACTCACAACTCTCTGTGTGAAAAAGTTTTTCCTCATCTCCGTTCTAAATGGCTTACCCCTTATTCTTAAACTGTGGTCCCTGGTTCTGGACACCCCCAACATCGGGAACATGTTTCCTGCCTCTTGCGTGTCCAAACCCTTAATAATCTTATATGTTTCATTAAGATACCCTCTCATCCTTCTAAATTCCAGAGTGTACAAGCCCAGCCACTCCATTCTATCAACATATGACAGTTCCGCCATCCCGGGAATTAACCTGGTGAACCTACGCTGCACTCCCTCAATAGCATGAATGTCATTCCTCAAATTGGAAGACCAAAACTGCACACAATACTCCAGGTGTGGTCTCACTAGGGCCCTGTACAACTGCAGAAGGACCCATTTGCTCCTGAATCTGAACGTGTTAAATTTAGCAATTTGGGAGGTCAAATGTAAGGGGAAATACATACAATTTATGGCATGACCCTTAATTAACAATATTAATTTACAGAGAGATATTGGGGTCCAAGTCCATAAATTCAGTTCAGTTTAGTTTATTGTCACATGTATGAGGTACAGTGAAAATCTCCCGGAATGTGGAAAGACAAGTAGATAAGAGTGGAAAAGAAAGCAAATCAGGAGCCACCGCAAGCGACAGTGATTTCATCACTCCTTGAAGAGCTCAATTCGTTCTACGCATGCTTTGATAGGGAGGACACTGATGTGCCTTCCCGAGCCCCGATACGCACTGATGGTATTATAGTCACTGTCACAGAGGCCGATGTCAGAAGATCCTTCAAGGGGGGTAAACCCTTGGAAAGCATCTGGACCTGATGGTACACCCAGTCGAGTTCTCAAAACCTGTGCAGATCAACTGGCTGGAGTTTTTTGCAGACATTTTCAACCTCTCACTGCTGAGGTCTGAGGTTCCCATCTGCTTTAAGAGAACATCAATAATACCGGTGCCCAAGAATAGTAAGGTGAAGTGCCTCAATGACCATTGACCAGTGTCACTAATGTCCGTGGTGATGAAGTGCTTTGAGAGGTTGGTTATGGCGCACATCAACTCCTACCTCAACAAGAACCTCGACCCACTACAGTTTGCCTACCATCACAACAGGTCACCGGAGGATGCGATCTCACTGGCTCTTCACTCCGCACTGGACCACGTGGACAATAAAAACACGTACGTCAGGCTGTTGTTTATTGAGTACAGCTCGGCGTTCAATACCAGCATCCCCTCGAATCTGGTTACCAACACCCTGAGGGAGTTCCGGGACCGCTGGGCTCCGCAGGGTGTTGAATGTATCCTCAATAAGGATTGTAACATAGTTGTATTGTAGTTTATTATGGATATATGTTTGTATTGTATTATGGTGGTGGATTCTGCCTTGTTTTATTGTAGCGTAAATATTATGTTTTAATAATTGAATACATTTTTTGATTTAAAAAAAAGCTGGTTACCAAGCTCACGGAACTGGGTCTCTGCGCATCCCTCTGCAATTGGATCCTTGACTTCCTCAACCACAGAGCAGTCTGTCCAAATTGGCAGAAATACTTCACCCACATTAACAATCAGTACGGGAGCACCTCAAGGCTGCGTGCTCAGCCTCCTGCTCTACTCACTCTATACTCATGACTGTGCAACCGGACATAGTGCGAAGTCCACCAACGACACCACTGTTGTGTGTGACAAATTACAGATGCCGATGAGCCAGAGTATAGAAGTGAGATTGGCCAACTGGTGCCAGCACAACAACCTGGCTCTCAATATAAGGAAAGCACATCAGCGCCTCTACTTCCTGAGAAGATTACGGAGATTCGGTATGTCAAAGAGGATTCTCTTGAACTTCTACAGTATTATCTGATTTGGCAACTTGAATGTCTGGGAGCGTAAAAGATTGCAAAAAGTTGTAAACGCTGACCTCCCCACCATCGAAGGAATTTATCGGAGTCACTGCCTCAAAAAGGCAGCCAGCATCATCAGAGACCCACACCATCCTGGCCTAACACTCCTTTCACCATTGCCATCGGGAAGAAGGTACAGGAGCCTGAAAATCGTGACGTCCAAGTTCAGGAACAGCTTCTTCCCTACAGTCATCAGGCAATTAAACACTACAACCTCATATAGGCTCTGACTATTATGATTATTGTTATCAGACTGTTATTATTATTATTGTTGCACTGTTTTGTTTGTTTTTTGAGTATATGTATGTGTATATATGGGTATGTTGTGAATATGTGTATATATACACACTGAGCTTTTCAGTTCTCTCTCGTTTGTCATATCATACTAGGTTTGCATATTCAGTTGCACTGGAGCAAGTAAGAATTGTATTGTTCTATCTGGGACATAGGACAATAAAACACTCTTGACTCATGTAGTATACTTGCTTTCCTATCTGTGGGCATCGAATATACGTCAAGTAGTTATGATGCAGCACTATAGGACTTTGGTCCCCATTACAGGAAAGATGTGGAGGCTTTGGAAAAATTGCAGAGGAGGTTACCAGAATTATACCAGGATTAGGGGGCATTAGCTATAGGGAGAAGTTGGACTGACTTGGGTACTTTTCTCTGGAATGCCAGAGGTCATGAGACCTGATAAAAGAATATAAAATTATGGTGCAGATAGGAGTCAGAACCTTTTTCCCCAGGATCAAAAAATAATATTCTAGGAGGCATAGAAACATAGAAACATAGAAATTAGGTGCAGGAGTAGGCCATTCGGCCCTTCGAGCCTGCACCGCCATTCAATATGATCATGGCTGATCATCCAACTCAGTATCCCGTACCTGCCTTCTCTCCATACCCTCTGATCCCCTTAGCCACAAGGGCCACATCTAACTCCCTCTTAAATATAGCCAATGAACTGGCCTCGACTACCCTCTGTGGCAGGGAGTTCCAGAGATTCACCACTCTCTGTGTGAAAAAAGTTCTTCTCATCTCGGTTTTAAAGGATTTCCCCCTTATCCTTAAGCTGTGACCCCTTGTCCTGGACTTCCCCAACATCGGGAGCAATCTTCCTGCATCTAGCCTGTCCAACCCCTTAAGAATTTTGTAAGTAAGTAACCCTCTCATCATAGGTTTAAGATGAGAGGGGCAAAGGTTAAAGGAGATGTGTGGGGGAAGTTCTTTTTTACACACAGAGGGATGAGTGCCTAGAAGGCACGGTAGTTGAACCTCCCACAATGTAACACTTAGCATTACTGGCCACAAAGTGATGGAATAACTCAGCGGGTCAGGCCCCACATCTGCAGAACATGGAGAGGTGACATTTCGGGTTGGGATCCTTCTTCAGTCAACTCTATTCCCAGAACTAGTTATAAGGAGAGGCTGGAACTTTTTATCATGAAGCTTAGAAGACTGAAGAGTGACCATATAGAGTTTTATAAAATGACTCGACCAGGTGCGGACCCGTTGGGCCCGTGCCCCAAGGCAATATTCCACCACTGACCCATAGCCCGCAACTACGCAGGCGCAGCTGAGGGGTTCCCATTGTGACGCCACAGATCCCCGTTGTGACACGAGTCACGGCAGCCCTCCACCCAACTGCTCTTCCCCATCCCTCTTCCTACCCCTATCCTCCTCCATTCCCCCTCATCCCCAACACTCCCTCCCCTCCTCTTCACCCTCCCTCTTCCCCTCCCCTCCCCCAGCATCACATCCCTGTTTTTATATTCTAGTCCTCTTGAAATGAATGCTAGCATTACATTTGCCTTCATTACTACTGACTATGTGTATATAGACGTTGCGGACTCAACCTGAAGAAGTGGGGCTTCTCGAACTCTGAGGAGTGCAACTGAGGAGAGGTACAGACAACGGTCCAACTACTGACTTGCGGTGGTGAGGCCTGCACTGCAGACAGTCTCTGCAGCGGCACAGATGTGGGAAAGCGATGGCAGAACGTTGTCTGACACAGGAGCGAGCGAGAACTACCGATTCAACAGGCACATTAACCTTTGGGGAATCCTGCACCGACACTCCCTTTACACCTCTGATGCAAATTGTTCACAAGTTAAATGATTGACACGTGAGTGATCAAGAGAATGGTTTTATTCCAACTTGTGCACTGTGTCTGATTCCACTCCTTGCAGTAAGGTGCACAGTCCGATGCCAGGGCAGGTCTCAGAGCAGAGTGGCTTGTTGGATCGAGCGATGGGGGCTCCCTCCCCTCTGCCAGTCCCCTACCCCCCTCACTGCCCCCCGCACCTCCTGAAACTCTGCCCACAGAGCAGCACAGCGGGAAGTGGGGGAGGCCAGGTGGGAGGGAGGGAGGGACCCAGGGGGGAGGTCCAGCCCAAGCCTAGGGTCTGGGGAGGAGAGAGGGAGAGGGGGGGGGGGGGGGTCAGCAGTGAGAATCACATGATCCCACCCCCCACCTCCCTCGTCCCCGCGCTCCCATCCCCACCCCCAACTCTCTCTGGCCTCCACCCCTGTCCCCGCCCCCAACCCCCCGTAACCACACCAACCCAGTCCCTACCCCCCCTACCTCCCCTGACCCCACCCCCCATCCCTGCCACCACAACCCCTCTCCCAATCTCCCCATCCCATAACCCCAACCCCACCTCCCTGTCCCCACCCAGCCACTGACCTTGCCAGCTGGGGTGCGGTGGGTCGGTGCAGTGGGCTCTCCTCTCCCCGCACCTCAGGATCCCTGTGTCGGTTGTCCCTGCGTCGAGCTCTGCCCCGCTCCTCAGGCTGGGTCCCAGAGCCCTGGGTAGGCTGAGGCTGGGGCCTGGTGGTACATGGATGGGGCTGAGGCCTGGGGTGAAGACAGGCCTGGATTCGCCAGCTGGGCTGCTGGCTAGAGGGGTGGAAGTCTGCCCAGATTCCAGCTGGTGACCCCAACGCTCCAGTCTGCCCTCCGCTCTCTGTGGGAAGGCCAGAGCCACGGGGCTGGGGCCTGGGTCCACAGCAAAGCGACCATCGGGGCCCCGGCGTATACCTTGCAGGCGGGCCGACACTGGCCGGTCCGCCCCGGCACTGACTGCCCCGGGGGAGCAGTCAACACCAGAGAAAGTCTCGTAGACTGGAACCAGGACCTTCAGCTTCAGGACACTATCTGGGCTGTCAGGGTATCTGGGGACAAAGAGGCAGGCAGGTTAGATCCACACCGGCCCGTCACACACTCTCACGGATCAGACACAGGGTGAAGTTTCCTCTACACTGTCCCGTCACACACTCCCAGGCATGGTTTGTGGATCCAGGCAGTGGGCAGTTTCAGCTTCTACCCAAGTTGATGGCCTGGCCCCTCTTCTGGGCCTACGTCCGTGTCCGCATGACCCCCTGGAGAAGGAGCACGCGTGGTCCACAGGCGTTCTGGAGGCTTCCTGTGAATGCTGGTCGCCACGTTACATTGTGGATAAGGTCACTGCGGATGACCTTATTGCAGATGTAGTAATTTGGTGATTGATTGAGTGATGTTTGCAAACTGTTGGACACAGAAAGACTTACCGTGATTCTGGAGATGTCTGGAAATGACTGAACATGATTGGAACGTCTGTAAAAATGCAAAGAAAACTATGATTGCAACTTCAAATAATTGCAGGAGTTATTATTCACAGTTCCCAGGAGAAAAAAGACACAAAGTGCTGGAGTAACTCAGCGGGTCAGGCGGCATCAATGAAGAACATGGATAGGTGATGTTTTGGGTCAGGACCCTTCTTCAGAATGATTGTAGTAGGGGGGAGAAAGCTGGAAGAGAGGTGGGGTGGGACAAAGCCTGGCGAGTGATAGGTGGATACAGGTGAGGCTTGATGGCAGATGGCTGGTCAAAAGCCAGATTAGGGAGAAGTCAAAAGCGTGCGAGACAAGGAATGAGAAATGTGAAGTCTGAGGAAGGGATACACATGGAAGGAGACGGGGAAAGGGTTGTTGCTTAGTTGCCTAGAATTGGAGGTCCATGAATATACCGCTGGGGTGATAGCTACTCAAGCAGAATATGAGGTGCTGTTCCACCAGTCTGCATGTGGCCTCACTTTGGCAATGGAGGAGGCCCAGGGCAGAAATGTCAGTATGTAAATGGGAAGGGGAACTAAAATGATTAGCAACCCCAGGAGATCCAGCAGGCCTAAGAAACATGGAAACTTAGAAAATAGGTGCAGGAGGAGGCCATTCGGCCTTTCGAGCCAGCACCGCCATTCATTGTGATCATGGCTGATCATCCCCTATCAATAACCCGTGCCTGCCTTCTCCCCATATCCCTTGACTCCACTAGCCCCTAGAGCTCTATCTAACTCTCTCTTAAATTCATCCAGTGATTTGGCCTCCACTGCCCTCCACAAATTCACAACTCTCTGGGAGAAAAAGTTTTTTCTCACCTCAGTCTTAAATGACCTCCCCTTTATCCTAAGCCTTACATGGTCAAGTGTTCGGTGAAATGGTCGCCGAGTCTCAGCTTGGTCTTGGTCTTGCCGATGTACACAGGCCACTTCGGGAAAGGCAAATACCGACCTTTCTACCCTGGGTCTCCTCCACCACCAGAGTGTGACTACACACAGACTGGAGCAGCAGCCACTTCATATTCTCATCTCCATATCTCACAGCCATTTGTCTTGTTCCCATCCTTACCTTTGTCCACCCATCTATTGATCAAGATAGACACAAAATGCTAGAGTAATTCAGCAGGTCAGACCGCATCTCTGGAGAAAAGGAATAGGTGACGTTTCGGGTCGACCCGCTCGTGTCGCAGACCCGCTGAGTTACTCCAGCTTTTTGTGTCTATCTTTGGTTTAAACCAGCATTTGCAGTTCCTTCCTGCACATCTGCCTCCCCCACCCGTATCCACCTATTACATACCAGGCTTTGAACCACCATACCCCTCTTCCAGCTTACTCCCCCTTACTACAATCAATCTGAAGAAAGATCCCAACCCAATACGTCGCCTATCCATGTTCACCATTGATGCTGCCTGACCTGCTGAGTTACTCCAGCACTTTGTGTCCTTTCTTGCAAAACCAGCATCTGCAGTTCCTGTGTCCACATCTGTTGCTGGGACTTGGACTACCTAGTCCAGGCACAGGAAGCCAATGGAGAGAGCCCACCCACACCGTCTCCACAACATCCCCCAACTTCAACTTCAGAGAACCAGCATATTGTACAAATTCTCCCCAGAGTGAATCTGAGTGGTGTAGCGATCGGATGGGTTGTAGAGAGTCGAGTGCAGTGGTGAATGAGTGTAGGTCCTGGATGGGGTTACAGATGCTGCCTCTCCCTCCTACTACACAGTCATAGTCACAGCACGGAAACTGGCCCTTCAGCCCAACTTGACCATGCTGACCAAGATGCTCCATCTACACTAGTCCCTCTTAACCTGTCCTATCCATGAACCTGTCCAAATGTCCACTAAATGAAGTGATAGAACCTGCCTCAACTACTTCCTCTGGCAACTTGTTCCATATACCCACCATCCTCTGTGTGAAAAGGTTGTTCCTCGGGTTGCTATTAAATCCTTCCCCCCTCATCTTCAATCTATGTTCTCTGGTTCTTGATTCCCCTACTGGGCTTCTACCCTACCCATTCCCCTTAAGAAACATAGAAAATAAGTGCAGGAGAAGGCCATTCTGTCCTTCAAGCCAGCACCGCCATTCATTGTGATCAAGGCTGATCGTCACCAATCAATAACCCGTGCCTGCCTTCTCCCCATATCCCTTGATTCCACTAGCCCCTCGAGCTCTATCCAACTCTCTCTTAATAGAAGGGACTATGTACCTGTACTCCTAGATCCCTGTGCTCTACAACACTCCGCAGAGCCCCGCCATTTATTGTGTAGGTCCTGCCCTAGTTATTCTCCCACCCACACAGCTTTCATCACCACCCCCTCACCCCATGCCTCACCCCTCCTAGAAACATAGAAACATAGAAATTAGGTGCAGGAGTAGGCCATTCGGCCCTTCGAGCCTGCACCGCCATTCAATATGATCATGGCTGATCATCCAACTCAGTATCCCGTACCTGCCTTCTCTCCATACCCTCTGATCCCCTTAGCCACAAGGGCCACATCTAACTCCCTCTTAAATATAGCCAATGAACTGGCCTCGACTACCCTCTGTGGCAGAGAGTTCCAGAGATTCACCACTCTCTGTGTGAAAAAAGTTCTTCTCATCTCGGTTTTAAAGGATTTCCCCCTTATCCTTAAGCTGTGACCCCTTGTCCTGGACTTCCCCAACATCGGGAGCAATCTTCCTGCATCTAGCCTGTCCAACCCCTTAAGAATTTTGTAAGTTTCTATAAGATCCCCTCTCAATCTCCTAAATTCTAGAGAGTATAAACCAAGTCTATCCAGTCTTTCTTCATAATACAGTCCTGACATCCCAGGAATCAGTCTGGTGAACCTTCTCTGCACTCCCTCTATGGCAATAATGTCCTTCCTCAGATTTGGAGACCAAAACTGTACGCAATACTCCAGGTGTGGTCTCACCAAGACCCTGTACAACTGCAGTAGAACCTCCCTGCTCCTATACTCAAATCCTTTTGCTATGAAAGCTAACATACCATTCGCTTTCTTCACTGCCTGCTGCACCTGCATGCCTACTTTCAATGACTGGTGTACCATGACACCCAGGTCTCGCTGCATCTCCCCTTTTCCTAGTCGGCCACCATTTAGATAATAGTCTGCTTTCCTGTTTTTGCCACCAAAATGGATAACCTCACATTTATCCACATTATACTGCATCTGCCAAACATTTGCCCACTCACCCAGCCTATCCAAGTCACCTTGCAGTCTCCTAGCATCCTCCTCACAGCTAACACTACCCCCCAGCTTAGTGTCATCCGCAAACTTGGAGATATTGCCTTCAATTCCCTCATCCAGATCATTAATATATATTGTAAATAGCTGGGGTTCCAGCACTGAGCCTTGCGGTACCCCACTAGTCACTGCCTGCCATTGTGAAAAGGACCCATTTACTCCTACTCTTTGCTTCCTGTTTGCCAGCCAGTTCTCTATCCACATCAATACTGAACCCCCAATGCCGTGTGCTTTAAGTTTGTATACTAATCTCTTATGTGGGACCTTGTCGAAAGCCTTCTGGAAGTCCAGATACACCACATCCACTGGTTCTCCCCTATCCACGCTACTAGTTACATCCTCGAAAAATTCTATAAGATTCGTCAGACATGATTTACCTTTTGTAAATCCATGCTGACTTTGTCCAATGATTTCACCACTTTCCTCCTCCACCAACCACTCCCATACCTGTATCACGACTCCCCCTGCCTTCCACACCCCCACCCTGCGTCCCCCTCCCTGACACCCCCCCCTCCACCTGCCCCTCTTCCCCGTGCCTCCACCCCACACGCTCCCCCCCCCTCTCACCCTTCCTCCGTCGTGCCCGCCGCAGGTTGCTGACACAGGAGACCAGCACGCTGACCATCACGGCCGTGAGCAGGAAGCAGCCTCCTGCGATGACCCCTGCCCTCACCGACCCGTCCCCCCCCTCCTGGGGAGGGAGCCACACCATTCCTGCAGGGAGAGGGGATGACAGGGAGATCGTGAGGTCACTCTGCCCCACCACAGCTTACTATCTTGATGTAGGAGCAATCCTGGTCAGGTGACTGACTCCCTTCCCCCTTGCACTCCCTCCTTTTCCCCCTCGCGCTCCTTCCTATCCCCACAGCCCCACATGCTCCCTTCCTCCTCTCCTCTCCCCACGCCCCCTCCTCGCCCATTTATAGACCCTGCCCTCCAGTTTACACTGCCCCTTCTCCCTGCAAGACGTGACCCCTCACAGTTAACCGTCACCTGTGGCCGCACTGCTCATTACCCCCGACTGCTGAATGTGCGGCTCCTCTCTGCCCTTCCCTGCCCCTGCTTGATGCAGTGCCGCCTGTGCACCTGGCCACAGTGACTCTGTGCACCTGGCCACCCACAGTGACTCTGTGCACCTGGCCACCATGAGTCTGTGCACCTGGCCACCCACAGTGACTCTGTGCACCCCGCCCACCACCCACGAGGCTCGGCCCAGAGAAAGAGGGAGGAGGCGCGGATCAATGGCGGCTCCAGGCCGCAACTACTCACCCTGTGTGGACACGTTGACGGTGAGGCTGGCCACACTGACCTGCTCCCCACGCCGGGACCGCAGACGCAGCAGGTAGTGCGAGTCCTGAGGGAGGGAGCGAGAGCCGGCAGGGTGAGGGAGTGTGGCCCGAGGCTGCCCTTCTCCCCCCTCACTCCCACTCTGTATCCTTCCATCACTACCTCCCTCGCCGCATCCCTCCCCACCTCCCTCACTCCCTCCCCCTCCCTCCTTCAGAGCTCTCTGCTCATGGCCCTCCCTCCACCACCCCCCTCCCTCCACCTACCGCTCTCTGCCTCACCATCTCTGTTTTTCTGCCTCTTTCTCTCACTCTCCCTCAATCTCACTTTCTTTACATCCTCTCTTCCTTTTCATCCTCCCTTCTCTCTTTCTCCTTTCCTCTTTCCCTCCATTTGCCTTGCATCATTTCTTCCATTCTCCCCTACATGTTGCTTTCCCTTTTCCTCTCTCCCCTACTTTCCTTCTCTTTTCCTCGCCTCTCTCTCCTTCCATCTCTCTCTCCATCTCACATAGAGTTGTCCAGCATGGAAACAGCTTCTGCCCACCGAGTCCGCGCCGACCAGCCATCCCTGCACATTAACGCTATCCTACACACACTAGGGACAATTTTACATTTATATCAAACCAATGAACCTATAAACCTGTGCGTCTTTGAAGTGTGGGAGGAAACCGAAGATCTCGGAGAAAACCCATGTGGTCACAGGGAGAACATACAAACTTCTTACAGATAGCACTCGTAGTCAGGATCGAAACCGGGACTCTGGCACTGTCAGGCAGCAACTCTACCGCTGCACCACCGCGCCACCCTGGCTTGTCCTTGTACTCATTAAATTCTCTTCCCCAAATTCCCTCGATTGCACGACACTCTCCACATTTAATACACACAATAGGAATTAATTGAGGATCTCCCCTAGGTCCCATGACTGAGCACATGGATCCTTTAGGCTGCCTAGTCTCCTACAAAACCTCTTAGGATTCTCCCTCACCTTATCTGGCAGGTAGATCCCATGTCCACGTTTATAATCCTCTTCATTTCTTTCCTAAGTGTACTATTACATCCAAATTAGACTTACATCCCATATCATGAAAACAATGGAGCGGCTACTCATTCGTCTCCTGAGACCACAAGTCCAGCACGCACTCGACCCACTACAGTTTGCATACCAGGAGAACATTGGGGTGGATGACGCAGTCCTCTACATGCTGCACCGGATCTACTCCTTTTTGGACAAACCCGGTGGCTATGTGAGGATTATGTTCTTCGACTTCTCAATTGCGTTCAACACCATCCAACCCCTGATTCTGAATGACAAGCTTAAGAAGATGGGGGTGGATTCCACATGTATCTCCTGGATATATGACTACCTGACGGGTCGACCACAGTTTGTCAAGCTGGGGGACAGGGTCTCTGGCACAGTGGTGTGCAATGTTGGAGCCCCACAGGGAACGGTTCTGGCCCGGTTCCTCTTCACCCTGTATACAGCAGACTTTAACTATAAGTCTGACACATGCCACATACAGAAATACTCAGATGATACAGCGATTGTGGCATGTGTAAGGAACGGGCAGGAGGAGGAATACAGGAACTTGACCAGTGCCTTTTGTGCCTGGAGTGAAGAGAACTGTCTCATCCTGAACACAACTAAGACTAAAGAGATGGTGGTTAACTTTGGCAGGTCCAAGCTCCCCCAACGCTGCAGGGGCTGACATTGAGGTGGTGCAGACATATAAATACCTTGGAGTGCACCTTGATAACAAACTGGACTGGTCTGTCAACTCTGACTCCCTCTACAAAAAAGGCCAGAGCAGACTCTTTTTCCTCAGAAGGCTCAAATCCTTCAATGTGTGTAATGAGATGCTGCACATGTTTTATAACACTGTGGTTGCAAGCGTTATTTTCTACGCTGTTGTCTGCTGGGGCAACAGCATTAGTGCAAAAAACAACAAGAAGCTGGTCAAACTGGTTAAACGAGCTAGCTCAGTGCTGGAGGGGAGAGTAGACTCTGGGATGGATGTGCTTGAGAGGCGTATGAGGCACAGGGTGCAGGTCATCCTGAAAAACCCCGGGCATCCCCTCCATATAATTCTGGAGAGTCAAAAGAGCACTCGGAACAACAACCGGCTCCTCTCCCTGCCCTGTAGAACGGAGCGGTTCAGGAGCTCCTTCACCCCTGCAGCCATTAGATTTTATAATTCAGACCGCTAGGCTGTAGGGGGATGCATTTTGCAATTTTTAATTTTTAACTGTTAATTATTGGTCTTTTTAAGTACTTATTGCTCTCAGGTAGTGTCCACATTGTATTCTATGTATTTTCTGTCTGCGTTCGTTTTGAATCTGTGGGTTTGTTGGTTGGGGGCTTCTGGACATCTGAATTTCCCTGAGGGGATCAATAAAGTATTTATTATTATTATTATTATTATTATTATTATTATTACCTAATTTTAGAACTTTAACCTCTAGACAAGTCCTATACTTTTTTCATAACTATCTCAAGATAGTTAGAATTATTAGACTTATGGTCACTGGTCCCACAGTGGTCCCCCACTGACTAATTCCCTCTGTGGAATTCTCTGCCTCAGAGGGCGGTGGAGGCAGGTTCTCTGGATGCTTTCAAGAGAGAGCTAGATAGGGCTCTTAAAAATAGCGGAGCCAGGGGATATGGGGAGAAGGCAGGAACGGGGTACTGATTGGTGATGATCAGCCATGATCACATTGAATGGCGGTGCTGGCTTGAAGGTCCGAATGGCCTACTCCTGCACCTATTGTCTATTGACACTCAGTCATTGACTTGCTCCTCCACCCCCCCCCCCCCCTCTCTCCCTAGTATGGCCATTACATACTGTTTCAGAAAACCTTCCTGGTCATAGTGCCCAAATTGTGTCACAACCAAGCCCTTGGCACCGATGGCTAACAAAGTCAATATATTAAAGTCACCAACTATTATAATCCTTTTATTCGTATTTTGCTCTCTCTCTCCATTCCCCTCCCCTTCTCTCCCCTCTTCACCAACAATTTGTCCTGGACCAGCCCCAGTGAAACTACTGCTAAAAACAGTACACCAACGCCTCTACTTCCTCATCAGACTGAGGAAGTTCAGCGTGTCTCCAACGACTGTTACTGGCGTCTACAGATGTACCGCAGGAGGCATTCTGTGGGTTTGGGCACTAGTCCTGCACAAGACCACAAGAAACTGCCCTGGGACAGCAGCCAACATAATTCCCTCCACCCCCCTCTACTGTTGGGCAGCAGATACAACAGCTTGAAAGCACATACGACCAGATTATCAGGAACAGCTTCTTGCCCGCTGTTATCAGGCCACTGAACAGTCCTCTCATGCACTAGGGTGTAGTCCGAATCTGCCAATCTACCTCATAGCGGACTTTTAAAATCTGCGAGTTCCCTGTACTGTAAAGCTGTAACATTGTTCCACTATATTCTGCATTCTAGTTAGTTTTCACTTTGCACCACGTGTTCTTGTGTTGCTACAGTTCTTCACTTTATCTTGGTTCATGTGACAATAAAAGCAACAATGCCAATGGCTCCCTCTGTTCTCTTTCACCCGGTCTCCCCTCTCTTCCCCGTATCCCCCCCCTCCCCCCCTCACCTCCCCTCCCTTTCTCCTACACACCATCTCTCGCTCCTCTTGCCTTCTCCTCCATCTGCTCGCTCCTCCACCTCTCTCCCAACTAAAAACATAGACATAGAAAATAGGTGCAGGAGGCCATTCGGCCCTTCAAGCCAGCACCGCCATTCATTGCGATTATGGCTGATCGTCCTAAATCAATAACCCGTGCCTGCCTTCTCCCCATATCCCTTGACTCCACTAGCCCCTAGAGCTCTATCTAACTCTCTCTTAAATCCATCCAGTGATTTGGGCTCCACTGCCCTCTGTGGCAGGGAATTCCACAAATTCAAAACTCTCTGGGTGAAAAAAGTTTTTTCTCACCTCAGTATTAAATGACCTCCCCTTTATTCTAAGACTGTGCCCCCTGGTTCTGGACTCGCCCAACATTGGGAACATTTTTCCTGCATCTAGCTGGTCCAGTCCTTTTATAATTTTATATGTTTCTGTAAGATCCCCCTCATACTTCTAAACTCCAGTGAATACAAGCCCAGTCTTTTCAATCGTTCTTCATATGACATTCCCGCCATCCCAGAGATCAATCTCGTGAACCCACGCTGCACTGCCTCAATCACAAGGATGTCCTTCCACAAATTAGGAGACCAAAACTGTACACAATACTCCAGATGTGGTCTCACCGGAGCCCTATACAACTGCAGAAGAACCTCTTTATTCCTATACTGAAATCCTCTTGTTATGAACTCTCCTCGTTCACCCTCCTCATCCTTCCCTCTCTCTCTCCCCTATTTCACACCTTACACCCGGTCCTACCCCCTCTTTCCCTCACACTCCCTCTCTCCCACTTCCTCCTCCTCTCGTCTCCCACACCTCATCCCACTCTCCTATTGCCCCCTCCTCTCTCTCTCCACCTTGTCTCACATCCACTCCCTCTCTACCACCTTTCCCTTCCCTCCTCTCTCCCGTCTCTCCCACTTTCCCCTTCCCTCTACCCCCTCCTCTCTCCCTTGTCCATCACAACCCTCCCTCTCTCCCACGTCTCCCTTCCTCACCCTCTCTCCTGTCTCACATCCCCCTCTCTATGACTTTCCCCTTCCCTCTCTCCCCTCCTCTCTCCTGTCTCTCACGCCCACTCTCTCCCACTCTCCCTCCCTCTCACCTTGACCAGCCCCGTCAGCAGCAGCTCCTCTTGTGTGGCTGGGATCGCACTGTACATCAGTCTCCAGCCACTGCCTTCCCAGGACTCCAGGAGATAGACGGTGGGAGGCAGTGAGGAGGGAAGGGGAGCTGCCCAACACAGCAAGATCCCGCGCTGGGTCCGATTGGCCACCAGGGAGCTGGGTGGGAGGAGGTGAAGCCGTTCCATCACCGGGTGCCGGGGTGGGCTTGTTGCCATGGGAACACCTGTTTTTGGGGGGGGGGGGGTGAAAGAGTGTTCGATGGATTGGGAGTTACAGCTCGGTCAATGGGTGTCAGAGGTCAGCACTTTGGGACAGGGGTCAGGTATTTCTCCCAGGGGTCAGGATGGTAACAACAGGGTCCTTGCTCATTGTCAGAGGTCAGAGGTCACAGATGGTTGGATCCTGGGCAGAGGTCAGTGCAGTATTGGCTGGTGACAAATACAGCGAGGGGTGAGGGGTCATTCCAGGGGCTTGATGTCACCGTCACAGAGTCAAAGCGGAGGTCAGCTTGGAGTCAGAGGTGAGCAGAGCTCAGGGTCAACTTTGGGAAGTTGAGTAAGAGGTATATAGCTCAAGGTCAGGGGTCAGCACAGGGGCAGAAGATGGCACTGTCTTGGTGTTGTGGGTTTGGATGGCAACGTGGGGTCGGCGCTGGATCAGGGGTCGGTGCGAGTAAGGTTGTCAGAGTCAGCAGGGGGTCGGGGTCAGCGCGGGGTCGGGGCTTGGCATGAGGTAGGGGGTCGGCGTGGGGTCAGGGGTCGGCGTGGGGTCAAGGGTCGGTGCGAGTCAGGGGTCAGAGTCTGCATGGGGTAGGGGGTGGGCACAGGTTTGGGGGTCGGCATGAGGTCAAGGGTCAGGGTGGGCACTCACTCTGGGTGCAGGCGGACAGGATCTCAGTGAAGGGACTGCTCCCCCGCTCGCTCTGTGCCAGCACACTGAACTGGTAGCACGTGTCAGGCCACAGACCAGCCACCCACAGCCAGCGGGCACCCAGCGGAACCTTCCGGAAAATCCAGCCGTGTAGCTGGGGGGCCACCTGCCGAAACCTGGGGAGAGGGAGAACGAGAGAGAGAGAGTGAAAGATAGAGACATGGGAAGAGGTGGTTGAGGAGAGACTGATGGAAAGATAGAGTTGGAGAGAGGAATAGAGGACGAATGGGGAGGAGTGCGGAAGAAGAGTTTGAGGGGTGGAAGGAGGGAGTGTGACGGAGGGAAAGAAGAGAGACGTTGAGCTCTGATCTTCATCATCCATGCACTCAGATGTATGGGTGCAGAAAGCAAAGTGTCTCCCTCCGTGGAGCTCTGGCCCATCCCCGGAGTGGTGTCATCAAGGGCACTGGGGTTCACAGTGAGGGCAGTGGGGGTCACACAGTGAGGGCAGTGGGGGTCAGTGAGAGCAGTGGGGGTCACAGTGAGGGCACTGGGGTTCACAGTGAGGGCAGTGGGGTTCACACAGTGAGAGCAGTGGGGGTCACAGTGATGGCAGTGGGGGTCACAGTGAGGGCAGTGGGGGTCACAGTGAGGGCACAGGGTCACACAAAGAGGGCAGTAGGGGCCACTGGAGCCATACAATGTGGGGACTGGTTCATCTTGGCAACGTGGTCTCCATGAGGTGAAAAGTCATCCCTGGGCACAATCAGCCCCAATGGGTGCAGAGGGTGGTGGAGGTCAAGGAGGGGACCATGGTCCAAACAAAGGGCTTTGGGCCGAGGAGATAGGTATACCCAGGCCATGTCATAGGTCAGGGAGGAGATAGCAGCTCCTATCGAGCGAGCTTTGTCCAAATCCGCCCTCACCTCCGTGATACTGATGAGCCCTGACTTCGCCACCATGGGGGGCTTACCAGATGGAGAAGTGTTGCTGGTGACCTCCATCGAACCCCGGAGACCAGGAAACATTCACCCCAAAACTTCCAGCGCCGAGGGTCACCGTGGTCGCAGGGTGTGGACTGGTGCCTGGGGCAGGGGTCAAAGGGGAGAGTTCACACACCCACAAGCCACACTGCCCCCAAACCCCCAGACGGCCAAACTGGACCCCACATCCCCCCCAACTGTGGGACCCCTCATCCTCAAACACTGGGACCCCACCCCCATAATCTGTAGGACCACACGCCTCCCTGCCCCTGGCTGGGCGGTGACCTCTGACCTGTGACCTGGAGCCGGGTGTTGGTGGTGACCTGCGACACGTTGTTGCTGGCGACACACTCCCAGAGGCCGTGGTGTTGCAGGGAGACGGGGCCGAGGAACAGTGTCCCGTCAACCAGCACCCGGTAATGGGCACCCACCTTGTCCGGCTGTGGAGAGAGAGAGAGAGAGAGAGGAGAGAGTGGAGTCACCCAGGGCCGTACTCACCCATTTTGCCAGTACCCCCTCAACCCCAGCCCCCACCCCCTACTCCTCTGTCCTCCAGCCCCCCACCCCCAGCGTCTACCACCAGCCCCCACCCCTCTCTCCCCCCAGTGCCCACCCAACCTCTACTCCATTGACTCCATCTACACTTCATACAGCCTTGGCCAGACCACCAACATAATCGAGGACTGCCCCCAGTCACTCCCTCTTCTCCCCTCTCCCATCAGGCAAGAGGTACAGAAGTGTGAAAATGCACACCTCCAGATTTAGGGATAGTGCAGCTATCCCAGCTGTTATCGGGCAACTGAATCGTCCTCTTATCAGCTAGAGTGTGGTCCTGACCTCCCATCTATCTTATTTGAGACCTGGAACTATCTTTAATCCGATCTTATTGGACTTTATTTTGCACTAAATGTCGTACCCTTTATCCTTTATCTGTTGATGGCTTGTCATCATACATAGTCTTTTCTTTGACTGGATAGTACATAACAAAAATGCTTTTCACTGTAGCTCAGTACATATGACAATGATAAACTCAACTAAACTTTCTTCCCCCCCTCTCTCACCCTCCTTCCCTCTCTCCTCCCTCTCCCTATCCTTCACCACCACCTGTCCAACACCCACCCCATCCCTCTGTCCCCCTCCTTCCCACCCCTTCCCCCTCCACCCCCCCAACCCACCATGCTCCAGCTGACACCCCCCTCTCCCCTCCCACTCATCCCCGATCTCTCCAACCCTCCCTCTCTCCACCCATTCCTCTTCACCACTCTCCCCTTTCCCTCTCCCCCTCCTCCACCCTCCTGCTGACTCTCCCTCCCTCTCACTCCCCCACCCCCCCCCCCACGTTCCCCCAGCTGACTCCCCTTCTCACCCCCCCACCCCCCCTCCACCTTGCTCCAGCTGACTCTGGGCCGTGGATCCCCCGTGGCGGTGCAGCCGATTCTCAGCTCCTGACCGATTGCCGACCGGTAACTCGCCGCCGGCCGCACTACAAACTTCGGAGGGTCCTGAGGACAAATACTGAGCTCAGTCACAGAGGGAGAGGCAGGGAGTGGCAGAGAAGAGAGACATGGGGGGGGGGGGGGGGGGGGGGGGCTCAGGGGGAGAGAGAACTAGGAGGGGAGACAATGGGAAAGGGAGAGACAACAGTTGAGAGGACGGAGATGGGGGTGTGTACGAGAGAGGGATAGAGGGGGACAGAAAGAGGAGGGGAAGGGGGCTGTAGAAAGAGGGGGTTGAGAAAGATAAAGGGAGGGGAGAGAGGGGGATGAGAGAGATGGAGAGAGAGTGGGAGGGAGAGAGCGAGGGATAGAGAGAGAGTGGGAGGAGGGGCAGCAGATACAAACCTTGAGTATGATGTGGGTGGGGGTGGAGTTCCCCAGGGTGCCCAGGCTGTTGTAGGGGGTGCAGCTGTAGACACCCCTAGCTGTGTTGTCCACCACCGCTATCAGTATGGCCCCGTCCTCCGCTAGGGACCAACCAGGCACCTGCAGACAGGGAGGGGGGGGGGGGGGGGAGTGGAGGGGGAGCGGGGGAGCGGGGGAGGGGGGGAGAGGGGGAGGCACAATAGCAAGAACCAACAAGCACAAAATAAATAGGGAGAGATTTGAGAGAGATGGTGATGTGCCCATGTGGAGAAGATGGACACAGATGGGGCAAAGACAGGAAGACTGAGTGATGGTGGGGGGACAGGGTGGTGATGGTGGGGGAAAACCAGGAGACAGTGAGGAGATGGTGGGGTTATGATGGTGAGATGGGGGGGGGGGGGGGAGGAGGTGACGGGAGAGACAGGGATATGGACAAATGCAGGAGACAGGGAGAAGGCGGAGACAGCAGAGATAGCACAGAAGGGGAGACGGAGAGATGGCGGAGACGGGGAGACGGTGGGGAGCCGGCAGTGAGACGTCTACCTGAGCG
Source organism: Amblyraja radiata (assembly GCF_010909765.2). Lineage (NCBI taxonomy): Eukaryota > Metazoa > Chordata > Chondrichthyes > Rajiformes > Rajidae > Amblyraja > Amblyraja radiata. Next base: position 21,599,371 of record NC_045979.1, on the reverse strand, counting down.
ACTGGCAGTGGGTGTCCGTCCTTGCTCCAGGTCACGTGGCTCAGTGGGGGGGTGGAGACAGACGGGCACGGGATCCGACCCCCCAGCCCCGAGGCGAGGATGGTGATGGGAGGCATCGGCAGGGTGTAGGCTGGGTCTGAGGGGCACAGAGCGAGTGTCAGCACCGCCCAGCCCCAGGTACACCCACTACCATGTTGCACTCCGGCACAGCCCAGCCCCACTCTAGCACAGCCGGTCGCATTCCAGAGCAGCCCACCCCCACGCGAGAACATAGCCCCGCTCTAGAACAATCCGTTCCTTATCAGAAACAATCCAATCCCACTCCAGAACAATCCCGCCCCATTGTATAGCAGCCTACACCCCACCGCCCACTATAGAACAACCCATTCCCACTCTAGAACAACACAGCCCCGCTCTAGAGCAATTGTTCCTTCTCGGAAACAATCCAATCCCACTCCAGAACAATCCCATCCCATTCTATAGCAGCCACCCACCCACTCTAGAACAACCCATTCTCACTCTAGAACAACACATCCTCACTCTAGAACAACCCATTCCCACTCGAGAACAGCACATAAGCAGCCCGGTACCACTCTAGAACAATGCAGTCTCGGTCTAGAACAGCACAAAGGGATCTTGGGGTCCAAGCCCATAGCTCCCTAAACGTGGCCACACAAGTAGATAGAATGGTAAAGAGTACACCTGGTATGCTTGCCTTCATCAGTCGGGGCACTGGGTATGAGGGTCAGAGGGTCAAATGCAGCTTTATCAAACTGGTTTGGCTGCATTAGGAGCATTGTGTGCAGTTCTGGTCGCCCATTGGAGCGGGTGCAGAAGAGGTTTACCTGAACGCTGCCTGCATTGGAGGGCATTGGCTATAATGAGAGGTTGGGAAAATTAGGATTTCTCTGGAATGTTAGTGGTTGAGGTGTGGCCAGATAGATGTATATAAAATTAGATGAGGCGTGGATTGGATAGATGGTCAGAACATTTATCCCAGGGTAAAAATGTCGAAGACTAGAGGGGATAGTTTTTAAATAAGTCGAGTAAAAAGTTTAAAGGAGATGTGCGGGCAGGTTTTTTTGATACGAAGCTCGGTGTGTGTCTGGAACGTGCTGCCAGGGATGGTGGTGGAGATAGACATGATAAATGGCATCGAGAGGCTTTTGGACAGGCACATGGATAGCACTGATTGGTATGGGTGACAGGGGTTATGGGGAGAAGGAAGGAGAATGGGATTAGGAGGGAGAGATAGATCAGCCACGATTGAATGGTGGAGTACACTTGTTGGTCTGAATGACCTAATTCTGCTCCTATCACATGAGTATGGATCAATTGCATGCAGAGGAGATCAGTTTAACCAGGCAGCATGTTCAGCACAAACACTGTGGGCCGAAGGGCCAGTCCCTACCCTCTACTGTTCTATGTGAAGAAAGGAACTGCAGATGCTGGTTTACACCGCAGATAGACACAGAAAGCTGGAGTAACTCAGCGGGTCAGGTGGCATCTGTGGAGAAAAGGAACAGGTGATGTTTCGAGTCGAGATCCTTCTTCAGACTGAGAGTCAGGGGAGCGAGAAGCTACCGTGCTATGTTTAGTTGTTGGTGGTTTATGATAGCCTGATGTTCTGGATGTGATGTTCTTGCCGTTTTGGCAGTTTGCGTATGTCAGTACTACATATTATAATTGCAATAAGTCTTTGTTTTGTAAAATAAAGAGGAAGGAAGCACTGAGGGATTTGCAGCTTTCGGGGTGAGAGTGTGTGCCATAGAAACATAGAAACATAGAAAATAGATGCAGGAGTAGGCCATTCGGCCCTTTGAGCCGGCACCGCCATTCAATATGACCATGGCTGATCATCCAACTCACCTCTCTGCCCCAGTGAGATGGCCACTCACACCCCCAGCCCCCTCTGGCCCAGTGAGGTGACCACCCCCAACCCCACTCCCTCTGGCCCAGTGTGTTAACCACTCACACCCCCAGCCCCCTCTGGCCCAGTGAGGTGACCAACCCCCACCCCCAGCCCCCTCTGCCCCAGTGTAATGCCCACTCACACCCCCAGCCCCCTCTGGCCCAGTGTAATGCCCACTCACACCCCCAGCCCCCTCTGGCCCAGTGTGTTAACCACTCACACCCCCAGCCCCCTCTGGCCCAGTGAGGTGACCACTCACACCCCCACACCCTCTGGCCCAGTGAGGTGACCAGTGAAGGACAGTCCCATCCCACAGCTCCTGTCCCACACCCTGCAGCTACTCACGCAGGACGGAGAGGTAGGCATCGAGTCGCGGCGGCTCTCCCACCCCGTTGCTGGCGGTGCAGGCGTACCAGCCGCTGTCCAGTGCAGTCGCCCCCCGCAGCAGCAGCCTCCCGTCCGACCGCACGGACACTCGGTGACGCATGTCCCTGTGGGTGCAGGGCGACAGAGGCAGACAGGAGAGAGGGTGAGCAGCACAACTGACCAACTCCACAATCAGGGCCGAAGATAGACACAAAAGGCTGGAGTAACTCAGCGGGTCAGACAGCATCTCTCGAGAAAGGGATAGGTGACATTTTGGGTCGAGGCCCTTCTTCAGATAGTCCCTTCCTACACACTCTGACTGCACCAGGGCCCTTCAAACCCTTGGGACTGGAACTGGGCGTGGTGCACCCGTGTAGTCTGACCCAGGGATATGGAGATGGGAACCAGGTTACGATGCTGCCAGTGTAGTCTGATTCATCACATCAGTGGCCTGGATGAGTCTGTCAGTCGTAGGGTTGTGCAGTGTCAGAGGCTGCAAGTGCAACCCCTGTTTAAGTATCTAAATGGGCTGCTCCTCACATCTTGGCTGCAATTCAGTCCCATGCTGCTGACCTTTGGTCACCCAGTGTAGAGGTGGTGAGGAGGTCGGCTTGCTCCTGGGTCATTCACGGGTGGAGGGGGCGGGCAGTCGAGGGTCCTGCTGTCACTCACTGCCTGCCCTTGCCCAGAGTTACGAGGGGCGGCTGTTGTCCACAGGGGATTTAGAGGCCTTCTGGGAACAGCAGGCACAGCTGGGATCTGAGTGCATCTTAATGTGTTCATGTGTAGGGAGGAACTGCAGATGCTGGTTTAAACTGAAGACAGACACAACAAGCTGGAGTAACTCAGCAGGGTCTGACAGCATCTCTGGAGAAAAGGAATAGGTGACATTTCGGGTCAAGTCCCTTCTTCATGTTTAGGAAAGAAATGCAGATGCTGGTTTAAATCGAAGGTAGACACAAAATGCTGGAGTAACTCAGCGGGACAGGCAGCATCTCTCGAGAGAAGGAATCGGTGACGTTTCGGGTCGAGACCCATCTTTAGACTTCACCCTTCTTCATGTGTTCCTTTGATACTTTGCTCACATATACTCTTTGTTTGAGTTGAGGATTGTTTAGAGTTGTGTATTAGTTTAGTTTAGTTTGGAGACACAGCGCGGAAACAGGCCCTTCGGCCCACCGTGTCTGCACAGACCAACGGTCCCCATACACTAGCACTACTCAACACACTATGGACAATTTACAATCTTTACCATAGCCAATTAGCCTACAAACCTGTGTGTCTTTAGAATGTGGGAGAAAATCGGAGCAACTTGGACATTCTCTAATACAATTTAAAGTAATACATAGGTTACATTATTCAAAAACAAAACTACATAAAATTTTTCAACATATCTCACCTATATGTGATAAATGTCAACATTTAGAAGCTACATTATCTCATATGTTTGCAAACTGTATAAAAATTTAAAAATTCTGGGTAAATATTTTTAGTATAATATCTAAAGTAACCAGCACACAATTAGACCCAGATCCAAAATTAACAATACTCGGAATATTAGAATTAAATCAAACACTTAGAACAACACAAAGAAACTTTATTGATTATAGTTTAATAACAGGAAAAAAATTAATTCTAAAATTTTGGAAAGGCCCTTAATCAAAATGTGGATTATAGAAATGACGGAGACCTTAAACGTGGAAAGAATCAGATTTTCCCTGTTGGACAAACAGGAATTATTCGTTGGAACATGGTCTCCTTTTATTGATTACTTAAAGGGTCAGAATGGTTCAGCACAGGAACCTGACTAGCACGCGGGCTAAAGAATAGATGAAATACTATACTCTGAAATGTACGAATATATCTCGAATGAAGTCTTTTTTATTTTAATAAATTTTTCCATTCTTCTTTAACTATCTTTTTCCTTTTTTTTTTTTTTTTTTTTTTTTTTTTTTTTTTTTTTTGTTTGTTTTTGTTTTTGTTTTTCTTCTCTCTCTTCTCTTTCTTCATCTATCTCTTTAGTTCTATCTAGTTTAAAAAAAAAAAAAAGGCAAAAAGTATTGGAGACAATGTAATAATAATTGACAATATTATCAATTTAAAAATGTAAGACTGTAATGATGTAAATAGGTTATGTACCTATCTCCAATAAAAAAATATTTTCAAAAAAAAAAAAAAAAAAGAATGTGGGAGAAAATCGGAGCAACTTGGAGAAAACCTACACGATCACACAGAGAACGAACAAACTCCGTACAGAAAGCACCTGCAGTCAGGATCGAACCTGGGTCTCTGGTGCCCTGAGGCAGCAACTCTACCCACTGCTGCACTGTGTCGCCTTAGTTGCCCTTTGCCCACTGGAGCTGCCGTGGTGACTGACCTGATGTATTGAACGTTGACCCTGTGCTTTGACCAGGTGTATGTAACGTTGGAGGGATAGGCGTCTGCCTCACACTCGAACTCCACGTCCTGGGTCATGTTGATGGTGGCGTTTTGAGGCGCTTGCAAAATGACTGGTGGTCCTGTGGCACACAGCAAGTTCCAAAATTAACATCTGCCCAGCAGCTCCCTACCTCCCCAGATGTTTTAGTTTATTTTAGTTTCGAGATACAGCGTGGAAACAGGCCCTCTGGCTCACTGAGTCCTCGCTAACCAGCGATCACCAGTATACTCGTCCTAGAACACATACCACACCCAGCTGTAGATGTTGGTTGAAAACATCTGGTTGACAATGACAGATATTCAATGGTGCGCACATATATCCAGATGTTCTCCCAGATGTTTTAGCCTCATGATGGCCCATCCCACGGCCCTGCTTTAGTTCTCACTGGAATTTTCTACAGATGTTCAAC